>NC_056741.1:1474356773-1474621773 GCF_019279795.1 Protopterus annectens
GTGTGTATGTGTGTATATATATATATATATATATATATATATATATATATGTGTGTGTGTGTATATATATATATATATATATATATATATACACACACACACACACACACACACACACACACACACACACACACACTTCACTGAAATGTGTTTAATATCTCTGTTCCTTTCAGACCTTGGCTTTCTGTATGTTCTTTATGGTAGCTTAGCTAATTTGTCTACAAAACACTACAGGTTTCAAAGGGTGCTACATAAGTCATTAGATTTGTAGTCTCTATTTGGCTCATGCATGAATGAATTTCAGATGTTTCATCACAGTGCAGGTTAATATATTCATCTTTTCACTTGAAGAAAGCCAAAACGTTGGGGGGGGGCTACTTGTGAAAGTCAAGCATTTTAGGAGAGAGTGTTGGCTTCAGGAACCTGGGGATTGAGGAGGGGCACAGTCATTTTGTGGTTGGCATAATTTATTAAAAAAAATAAGACTGTCCCTGTTGTATTGTTGTATCAGATGGGCTACCTCTGTGATTAATACAGTTAAGTGTAGAAGTCGTCGTCACTCATTACTGCCTACACTAGTAATTGTGCAGGAAGTAAGGTCATAGTTGTGCTTCTAGAAGGAAGGTGTTACTTTTATTGTTTTTCACATTTATACTTTAATGAGTTGGTCTTTCTTAGTACAGATCACTTTCAGAAAGGACCAGCGCATAATACTTCCAGTGTAACCAGACTCATCAAGAAGACAGCACAATGATGTATTGATTTAAAAGAGTAACAAGCTGATTTCGCATGCAGCTGAACATTGCATTATACAAAGTAATGTGGGGGAATAGGTACAAATAATTTAGTGATCACTTTATTGCAGAGCAGGGAAAGGTAAGATGGTGGCTTTATGCCTGCTTAGGTCACTGATTACTTGTCACTTAGCCTGATCATTTTTTTTTTCTCTAGGTTTTGCATTTCTTAGATTAGATGCTGTGCAGGCCGTCATCTGTCTACTAACAGCCTGGCCAGAATACTCAAAATCAGAATTTACTACCTGCTTCTACTTAGGTTAGGCCTGGGGAGAATTTGTGAGTGCCCATCCAAATATCTAGATTAGCCTTGGACATATCTTTGCTTGCCTGTGGATTTTAGTACATTTCATTTCATACATTCATCACTGTTGATCTTGGGCTCAGCTGTTATTTGCTACTTTGTTATATGAGTCTTGTTCTTACAGTGATGATATGGAGACTTTTTTGCTTGGCTAACAAGTTTTGGCTCGGACTTATTTTGTTCCATGACTGCACCAGTTTGCCAGTTTATGTATTTTCTATTTTTGTATTCCTGGACCCTTCCCGGTAGGTGTTTTTCTTCTTTCATTTTAGGTGGACCTTGGTCCAGAATAGTGTTTCATGTTCCTTAGAATGGACATGTTTCCACCTAGGTCACATTTTTAGTTTTAATACCCTTATGATACAGTACTGTGGTGGTGGTGCTGAGGTAGCGTTGTCGCCTCACAGTAAGACGTTGTACTGTTCGATTTTCAGCTAGAGTGTCTTCTGTGAGGAGACATGCGTGAATGGGCATACCTTTGTTGAAGGTTGTGCGTCAGGGCCGGCAACTTGGCACGTAAAAATCTACTGCCAATTATTAGCGGACCGGAGTTCCGCTGTGGCAACCCCTAACCGGGAAAAGCCAAAAGACACAACAACCCTTATAATACAGTAAAACTGCAGGTGTGTCTGCTATTTGAAAAGTTCTGTTTAATCGAAGTAGGTGCATCCTCTGTAAGTTATAGGCCTAAGGCTGCAGGTACTAGGACCACCTGGACTCTGTACTTTTTCTGGCTGCTGCACTCCTCCTCCTCCTCCCCATCCCATAATGCACCATAGCTGCTCTTTCCAGGTTTTTGTTACCTTGCTTTGAGCAATGTCAGTCTTCAAATGGCCCAGGCTGTTAGAATTTTTTTCTGTGTGTTTGTGTGTGTGTATTGGTGGGGGGAGTTGGATAAATTGGCTGCCCTTACTCAAATTATGAGCAATTGTTTTCCCCTTAGTCATAGTTTTTTTGAGGGGAAGATCATTTGCAAGTGTTTCTTCTGAGAAGCAGGCATTCTCTTTCTTCTCCCTTCCCTCTTGTAGGGTTTAGGCTCTTTTCAGGCCTGCACAGAGTGTGTTACAGTGCTCAAGTTTTAGTTAAAAAATGTATTTTTACTTTTAAACTGTAGCAAACTGTTTGCTGCAATATAGCAAGCAGTTGTTACAGTTAGTCCACACGCGGAGCAATATAGTGCTCAAGTTTGACTGCAAGAGTAATACCAGGTTTTAAAAGCAGGTGTTGAGCTAAACAGCAGTCGGGATGACTGAGAGCTGATCATGCCCCCTAACTCTTTGCATCCACGGCAGTTGCCTTTCTTGCCCTGCCCTAGCTATAACTAAGGAAATTATTCTTTTGAGGTGGGGTACAGGATCTGAATTGCTTAGACATAGCAAGACCTTTTTAAGTTTAATTATATTAGCTAACAGAAAAAGCAATTACTAGTAAAAGAAAATGAAAATGTAAACAAGCTGTAATTGAAGTATTACATATTGTCAAAGAAAATGGAAAGGATCTTTACAAAAGGGAAGGAGAAAAATATATAAATGGAAATTATGGGAAAATGCAGAACATCATTCAGGAGGAGTGAGTTTTAAGGAAGGTAGGAATTGAGTAATGTATGTAATGTTAGATCACACCACATTGAAGTGAATAGAAACCTCCGTTTATGGAGATTTCCATTCACACGCTCAAACTTTTACAAATTCGAACATATGGTCTCCGACCATATGTGGTTCGAACATGTAAAACTTCGACTATGTGTCCTCCAGACCTTCAATGTAGTCTCCAGACCTAGGACACCCTTTTGGGCTGCAGTGCTCAGGTGTGTTTGGGCCTAGAACCTCCAGTCAGGAAGAGCTTGGGAAGCTGCTTTAAGGGTTATGGAGGATAGTCCCACCCCATCAGATTAGAAAGTTTTGCACTTTCTGTAATGATAAACTGCAGGAGTGGTCACATCTTCTGTAGTGACCCATTCCCTGTTCTGTTGCCTTTGTTATTGTAGTCTCAGTTCATTGGGTTATGGTTATGTTTCAGTGCCACTACCAAAGATTTGAAGAGTGGGGTCGTTGTGTTTTATGGGATAGCTGGAGGAGTGCAGCAGCCTGTTAACAGTCAGCGAAACCTAGACATGGAGGGATAGACAAGTCCTACAGATGTGTCACTATGATAAGTACATACCTTTTTTTCATTCTTAGAATTCCTACCAGTCTGAATTGTTTATGCCTATATGCAGTTACAGAAGTGGCTTGTGGTGACTGTGGTGTATACACAATTATATTTTGTATAAGTTAGCTACAGAGGTAGTCCCTTTCAGTAGTGACCTTGCCCAAGGTCTGTGACACTAGGGAGGTCAGGATGATAGCTTTTTATTTTAGTTTCAACCTGCATGTTGTTGTAGTGTGTTGATTAGTTAGTTGTTTAGGTTTGTCCTCTGTTGTGAAAATTACCTGCAGCGTCACTGTGCTCTGAAAAATCTTCTGTTTATAGAACACCTTTTGATCACTAATTCTTGCTTTCTCAAACATTTTCCTTTTCTAAGGGCGAAGTTTGTCAAAGACTTGAATATTCTTGTACTGGTCAGTAGTCTTTGCCTTTGATGACTTCGTATGTGTAATATTCCTTCCTTCCCCACATTTTAAAATTGTTTGTATGCTGTGGATGACGTGGATTGTGACTTTAAAGTTTTTCTTTTCACCCTCCTATCCATGTCATAGCAGATATAAATTGCTTTGCAGTAGATATCATTTCATAGCATCTGCCATTTGTCATAAAATGACCTGCAGAAGATAGCGGGTGACAGGCTTTTTTATTTCATCTATATGAACCAAGCACTGCAGTCTGTATATTTTTAATACTAAAAGATTAACCCTTTAGAAGAGTGAGAGTTGTCCATAAGAGAGTGAGATTTCTGTTTTGCAGTACACCTAATTTTACAGTTTTTCATGTTCATGTCACGAGCTGTAGCACTGTAGCAGGACACCTCTTATGTGTGTGCAAATGCTGTTTGATCTAAGCTGAAGAAACTGTGATTTTTATTGACTTGCTGTCAGATGTATGATCCAAATTATAGTGACATTTCCAGGCCATTACGGCAAATGGCTCAGAAGGAGATGGTTCAGAATTGTTCTGTCCACTGTTTAAAATATGGTTAGGCGTAATAGCTTCAGCACCTGCACTGTCATTGTTGATTTTTTTGGGACATAAATACAACACTATATAAACTGTTGTTTCTCAAATGGGAAGACATAATGAGTGGTCATATTACTGACCCCAGGCTGAGACTGATATTGATCAGAAGTGATCAGTGCTCTACCCCTGTTAACAATTTCAATCAGTCAGTAAATAAATAAATACGTATATACATACATTACTTCACCTGTATTTGGCTAGCCTGCTTGGGGGACACTTGCTGGTAAAAGGCTACAGAAGGCTTAAGTTCTGGTCATATAGCAGTTAGTACAGAGGATTGAGGCTATGAGCTGTTAGCCATTTGCTTCCTCTACTCTAGGATTTGAGTCCCATAGTCTGTATTTGCTTGTTGAGTGACTCTGAACACATGATTTAAGTAGTCACTGTTCCTGAGTCAGACCTGTAAAGAGGCACTTGGGGCTTAAGGCTTCTTTGAGGGCCTAGCAGCAGCATGTTATTGCACATGCATTGTGATGATACCGCATTTTAATTTGCAATCTCATAACAAGCAATTGATATTCTTCGCGTTTCACTGTTACAGTCATCACATTTGGGTTATCTGCTTGCAGTAGCCCTCAGTCAGCTTGATTATCAAAGTCTTGGGTGCTGTGTCGGTTGCGGCCTCATCTTCCATGACGTCAGGTCGTCAGGGGTATAAAGTATGCAGCCGACACCATTAAATCAGTCTTTCTTGCCTTGCGGTTCCCGAAGCAGAAGTAGTTCGCAAGTGTTAGTCGGCCAACTCCTGAAATTTTCATTTTCAAGTTTCAGAACTGAAGTCTTCAACTAAGCTAAGTACCCCATTGGGGAACCTTTGTCTTGCTCTAAACCGATGTCAGTAAAAGTTAACAATTGTATTTCTTGTGGAAAGCAAATACCTCATAAAGATTTTCATTCGTACTGCATTCCTTGCTTAGGCCCAGAGCGTGACGTACCTCGCTGTCGGTTTTGTGCCTTGTTCAAACCTTGAACTATTCGCCTTCGGTTTATTTACACGTCTATATATTTTGGTACTTGGTTCAATTATCCAGAAATGGCTTCGGTAAGCCACCCAACTACCGACATTCCGAAAAAACGCAAAGATAAAGACAGAGACAGACTGCATAGGTCCAGAGCTACGCTTCTCCTAAGCTAGTCGCCAGTTCGCCGTTACTCAGTGAGGTGCTTTTGCAGCCCCTGATACCCGCTACTTCAGATTCACAGGCCTCTACTAGGACCCATTCGGAGTCCGGTATGCTGCAAGTTGCTTCTTCGAATGTAGAACCTGCAGATGTCTCTACCTTGGATGGGTCCGGAGCCGCTGTGCAGGCACCGGCTTCTGAGGGTGTATTCAGGCCTATTGACTTGCATATTAAACCGACGCCATATACTTCTTCAAGGCCTAAAACTCGATCCATGCCTAGAAAACCGATGCCCAGGCTGCATAGTCAGGCACCTATTCCTAAAAAACAAATGATAAAAATGGCTGAAGACCTTATTACTCTAATCAGGGGAAGCCACCCTTCCCCCCTCTAAGAGACCTAGGACTGATTTTCCTTCTGATTCTTCTGATCAGGACTCTGAAATTTCTGTTTCCTATGAGGATTCTGATGCAGAGGACTCCATTCCCTCTGCTTCCCCTCCAGAGGATTTCTCTTTTGGTGAAACCTTGCATACACTTAGGGAACATTTTCGCTGGGAAAGCCAGGATTACTCTGTCTCCAAAAAGAGGCTTAGGGATTTCATACTCCTGCCCCATCACAGGCCTTTAGCTATCCCCCCTGTACTGGACATTGTTAATGATGCCTTCTTGGAATCTAGCATTGTCCCTGACTCTTTACCTCTTGCTCCCAGAAAACCTGATAGATATTACAGGGTTCCTGACTCTCACAAGTTCCTCTTTAAAAATCCTACTGCGGATCCTGAGACCATTTCATAGGAACACAAGGGCATTAAGGCTACTACTGCCAAAAAGCCTACCCCCTCTGATAGAGATTCCAGGGTGCTGGATAGATGGGGTAAGAAGGTATACACTTCTGCAACCTTGGCCATTAGGGCCTTAAACTGCCAGTTTCATATGTTAAAGTATCAGCAGCATATTATGGGATTGCTTAAACAGAAAATTATGTTGATTCCTGACTGTGCTGAAAATAAAGATTTACAGGATTTAATGCATTCTGCTGAACAAGTTGGTAAACATACTTTGCAATTTGGTTTTGATTCATTAGAGGCATCTTGCAGGGTTGCTATCACTGGGTCTGTACTTAGAAGGCATGCTTGGCTTAAGGAGCAATCTTTACCAGATCATGTTAAAGCTAAATTGCTGGATGCTCCCTTAAACCAAGACTGCCTGTTTGGCAACAAAGCAGAAGAAGCTCTTAAAAAGATGGAGGAAAAAGCTAAATCTATGCAAACTGTTAAAGATTTCCTGCAAGTACAGCCTCCCAGATTTAGTAGGCAATGGCCCTCTAAGAATTGGTCCTTTCTTGCCTCTTCCAGGCCTTCTCAGTCCAAACCTAGAACCAGCAGAAGACACAGGCTTCAGTCCCAAGGTACTCACAGGACTAAGCAGTGGGAGGCTCCCACTTCCAAAGTAGGGAGTAGTAAGACTCCCCGCTATGGTAAACTGTCTCAATGACTTAACTTTAAACCTTCCAAGCCCTGCACAACTGACTGTACCTTTAGGGGGAAAGATTGCCTTGCAGGCAAAAAATTGGGAACTTATTACCCAGGACAAATGGGTTTTAAATATAATTTCCCAAGGATACATATTCTACTTCCACTCCTTACCAGCCCCAAACGGTTCGCCAGATCTACCCCCAAATCAGTGGGCAGAGGCTCAAAAGCAAGTTCTCTCTCTTTTAAGCATCAGGGCTATTCACCCTGTCCCAGAAGAAGAATGGGGACAAGGTTTCTACTTAAGACTTTTCTGGTACCCAGAAAAGACAATTCTTGGCGTCCTATCCTGGACCTATCTATCCTAAACACATTTTTGGTAATCCCAAAATTCAAGATTCTAACTCTTCATCAGCTGCTTCTTATGCTAGGCAAGGATGCCTAGTTGGCAACACTGGATTTAAAGGAAGTCTACCTCCACATCCCAATAAGGGAATCTTGCAGAAAATACCTACGCTTCAAAGCAGGCTACATGCACTGTCAGTTCTCTGCACTGCCCTTTGGCTTATCTACTGCGCTCAGGGTATATATCAAGTGCTTAGCTCCAGTTATTGCATTCTGCAAGCAAAGAAATATTCAGATATACCCATACCTGGACGATTGTCTAATTCAGGCAGAAAGCCAGGACAAACTATTAAATCAGCTGGCATTTGTAAAGAATTTTTCAACTTCTCTGGGGTACACCATAAACGAAAAGAAGTCACATCTTGTACCCTGCCAACAAATTGTATTCCTGGGAGCAAGCTTAAATAAAACTTCCCAGATGGCCGACCTCACGCCAGAGAAACAAGTTCATTTGACAGTCTACTTCAAACTACTGGCCACAAAGACCTGGCTATCTGCAAGGAAAATACCACAAGCCCTGTGGTTCATGGCCTCCTGCATTCTACTAATTCCTTATGCAAGACTACATATGAGGAAACTACAGTGGTATCTAAAAAGCCTATGGTGTCAACATTCTCAGGATCTAGTATCAATGATTCCTATCATACCTTTTCTACAGAGAGAGAGTTCCTTTGTTGGGCAGAGGCCTGCCTCCAAAACAGGGGACTGCCATTCACTCTACCCCCTGCCGCCCAAACCCTAACAACAGACGCATCAGACTATGCAGGCTCACTTGCAAGGAAGTGCATTCAGTGCAAATGGAACCCATATCATATCAATCAAAAAGAAATGTTAGTTGTACAGAATGCTTTGATAGCCTTCAAGGACCACATTCTTCCAGGACAATTATTGGTAAAGATGGACAACACCACTGTTATGTGGTACATAAACCAGCAGGGAGGAACCCATTCTTACCTCCTCTGCAGACTAGCCATGGCTCTGTGGAACACAGCCTTAAGCTATCAAGTGCACATGCAGGCTCAATTCCTGCCAGGAAAGCTAAATACACTGGCAGACGACCGAAGCAGAAATCTCATGGACCCACACGAGTGGAAACTGGAACCAAAGATATTCAACATGTTGAGAAACAAATGGGGGAGGCCAGAGATAGATCTGTTTGCCTCCTCCCAGGACTACCAGTTGGACAAATTCTGTACAAGGACTCCCCACAAACAAGCTTGAAAAGTGGATGCCCTGTCCTTCACCTGGAAAAACAGTTTATGCCTTTCCCCCTCTCCTCTCCAAGGTACTACTAAAGATCAAACAGGACAAACCAAGGACAATACTGATTGCACCAGATTGGCCACGCCAACACTGGCACCTCCTCTTGCGCATTGTGTCACTGCTGGCACCATGGCACCTCCTCAGACCTCTGCCCTGCTGTCCCAGCAGGAGGGCCAGATTCTGCACCCATAGCTTCAAACCCTTAACCTGGCAGCCTGACTAATTACCCGCTCTCTCCATTACCATCCCTCAGTAAGCAAGAGATGGATGTCATTCTGGAGGCAAGAAGGCCTAGCATTAGAAAATCCTATGCTGAAAAATGGAAAAGATTCTGTTCCTGGAACCAAACTCAGGGGATGGCCACAGCAGCTCCCAATTTACCTCAGATTCTTCAGTACTTAAACAGAGATGTTACACAAGGGCCTTTCTTTTTCCTCCATCAAAATTCATGCCTCAGCCGTTTCAGCTCATTACAGTACAGAACCACCCCACTTCTCTCATCCACAGTTCCTCAGAGGGGCCAAAAACTTAAGGCCACCCAGGAGAGCCCCAACTCCAGCCTGGGACCTTAGCTTTGTATTGGAAAAGCATACTCTACCGCCCCTTGAGCCAGCTGCAAATGCAGAGTTGAAATTTCTTTCTTGGAAAACAGCCTTCCTTCTAGCCATCACTTCAGCAAGAAGGGTGTCTGAATTACAGGCCCTCATGGCAGTGGAGCCTTTCATCATCTTTCATGCGGACAGGGTGTCCCTCAGGACCAATCCCTCCTTCATGCGCAAGGTGGTATCAAATGTGGCCCTTAATCATTCCATTCATTTGCCAAACTTCTTTTCTAATCCACAGAACAAAGGGGAACTGATACTGCACTCTGTGGACGTGCACAGATAACCTAGATTTTACTTGGACAGGACTAAACCTCTTAGGAAATCTGAACAGCTGCTGGTTGCATTTGCTGCAGAGGCAGAGGGGAAGGCCATTTCGAAGCAAACCATTTCTAATTGGATAGGCCACTGCATTCATTTCTGCTATAAGCACCATGGAAAGCCTACCCCACAGGGGGATAACACCACATTCAATCAGGGCTGCATCTACCTCTACAGCCTTTCTCAGAGGTGTCCCTCCCAGGGACATCCTAGAAGCTGCTACCTGGAGTTCTGTACATACCTTCTCCAAGCATTACCACTTGCCAATTTTTTCTAAATCCAGAGCTCGCTTTGTCACTGCAGTCTTGCAGGGCCTTATAGCTGCTCCTAATGCTATCTAATTACCTCCTCCCATCCTTAGCTTTGGGAATCTACCCAAATGTGATGACTGCAACAGTGAAACACGAAGAACATAGTACAGTTAAGTACACTTACCATAAATGTCAATGTTCGAGTGTATTCACTGTTGCAGTCCTGGTTACCCTCCCTCCAGCCCCCTGACTTCTATTAACTATACCTCTATTCTTGTTTACTATGCTTAAAGCTTTTTGGTGTATTTGCTTTTTTGTTGGAGGTGTAACCTTGTATATAATTGCTTCCCATTATGGGGGCACCTGACATCTGGGGCAAGAAAAACTGATGTAATGGTGTCGGCTGCATGCTTTATACCTGATGTCATGGAAGATGAGACAGCAACCGACACAGGACCCAAGACTTTGATAATCAGGCCAACTGAGGGCTACTGCAAGCAGATAACCCAAATGTGATGACTGCAACAGTGAATACACTTGAACATCTACATTTATGGTAAGTGTACACGACTGTACTTTCTGTTCCCAGGATATCACGATACTCAAACTTTTCAGTTAATTTTTTTTTTAATATTATAGGAGCACATATTCTTTTTGTGGTATTTGCTGGATTCAGAAGTTTGAGTTTGTTTTCTTTTAAGTACAAACATTTCAGACTCATTGAATGAAAGTCTTAATGTGATGGTTTTCTCATACATAACCACTCAGGTGTTGTGCCGTAGTTTCCCTGTGGAGTTCTCATGGATGGGTTGGACTTGCTTGTTGGCTTCATTTATTCACAGCAGTTGTGGCAAGTTGTTGTGAGACTACTACTTTTTGTTTTTATACTCTGTTGCACTGTGTCCTTCACATATAACATATTTCATTCTTTTTTTTCTGTTTACCTCCTCTTTGGACAGCCGTCTTACCAAGGACTTGTGTAGAGAGGGGTTTTGTTCTCAGAACTCTCATCTTGCCAAGACTGGCAGTTGGACAAGAGGTGATTGCTGACAGACCATTGTCTTCTTGACTGGTCCAAGAACTTTTATTAGTGTTCCTGTAACTCTCCCTTTGATGCCTGGTGGCAGTGTATGGTGCCTCACTGTGCTGAGTCCCACTGCAGATATGTGATTCTGTACACCCATGATGCTCTGCTTTAGTGCAAGCTTTCCTCGACAGGGCTGATGTTACAATTCCCTGTGCAGTATGAAATACACTTCTGTGCTTTCCTCTAGACAGCACTTCTCCAGCTGGACATCAGTGACAGCCTCCCCACCAGACAGACAAAAAAAAAAACCTTTGAATGGTTGCTGATGTCTTTCCTTGGCCAAGACTTGAACCCTGGTCTAGGGCATAGTCAGGATTTTATCACCCGTACTGCAGATCAGTCACTGATGAAGTTAAATTTGCATTTCTGCAAGAAGCTGTGCTATCAGTTTTGGTCAGTTTCACAGGATTTTGCTTGCCTAGACCAAGGGCGACCATTGGTCTGCCCACACTTTGAACTGCTGTGGCTGAATGTCCCACTTTTAAAGGTCTGGCCATAGTGAACTCTAGGGAGGATCTGCAGGTGTGAAGCATACTGGTGGAAGAAAAGAAATGCCATTAATGCAGAAGTGCTGTCTGTTTGCTTGACTCAGAGAGGTTTGCTCTTTTACCATCTTGTTGCATTCTCTTAGGTTTAACTTTCAGGTGCATTTTTTTAGAAATACTGATGTTGCGTGTCTTTTGCCCCTCATGTGCCTTTTCAGGGTTGAGTGACCACAGAATGAAAGTAGACTGGATTTAGATTTTGCATATTCCTGAGGGGACATTTCACATTTGTGGTTCTAAGTGTGTATTTGTTTTTTAGCTTGAGGCTTGATGAAAGCTCTGCACTCTTCCTGCTCTGAACCAACTTTGCCATTTGAGATGCAGTTTCTTTTATGGGGTGTACTGTTTTTTGATGCCTTTTTTCCTTTGGTTTTCATTTTTTTAAATCTTTCCTGTCTGATGTTGAGACTCTGACATGGTGTAATTTAAATTCCTTTTGTGTCTTTTTTAAGCACATACAGTTGTTAGAATATTTGTACATGAGAAATTTGTAGTATTTATATTTTGTTAATCGGGTTAATCCTGGTGGCTTTTTTTAGAGGGAACTCTGGGAAAAAAGTTCTAAACTCAACATGTACAACAGTGCTTTAAGGATTGCAAAATGAACATTGTACACTTTGGGTTAAGACACAAACAATGTAATGAATATAATTTATTGATTTAAATTGCTTTTGTGTCTTTTGTAAGCACATACAGTTGTTAGAATATTTGTTCATGAGAATTTTGTAGTATTTATATTTTGTTAATTGGGTTAATCCTGGTGGCTTTTTTTAGAGGGAACTCTGGGAGAAAAGTTCTAAACTCCACACGTGCAATAGTGCTTTAAGAATTGCAAAATGAACATTGTACACTTTGGGTTAAGACACAATGTAATGAATATAATTTATTGATTGGTTGGTTGATGTAATGCATAACAAAAAACACTGTAAACATTATGAAGTACATTTTTGTATAAAAGTTGAGTATGTCAGAAAATGTTGCACAAAAGTATAAAAATAGTATATTGTGTTTAGGTTTCCATTACGTTTTGCTTAATAAGTTTGTGTGTGTGTGTGTGTGTGTGTGTGTGTGTGTGTGTGTGTGTGTGTGTGTGTGTGTGTGTGTGTGAGGAAACTGAGATTTACTGATTATTGTCCTATGCATGATTAGTTCTTGGCTTTGTGCAAGGTTGATTGCTTTGATGAGGTTTTGCTTTTCTGAAACCCAAATAAGCTAAAGTGAGCCTCAGATACTGCTTTGCTTGCTAACCAAGGTAGAGCAGTTATCCACGTGGAGCTCTTTCAGCCTAATTTTTGGAGCATTGTCTTGTGAAGTGACTTGCTCCGAGTCGCACAGTAGGTAAATGGAGCCCAAGGGACTTGAAACCTGAACTGCAGAGAAGCAGATTAATAGCTTATATCCTTAATGCTTTGTACTAACTGCTAAACACTTTATAGCTGTATTTGCTTTTCCAGAGATAAATGACAAGTTAAAATCAAGCTTTATTGACAATGTCCTCTAGTACCCATAAAATGCTGGAAGGTGTGTGTGTGTGTGTGTGTGTGTGTGTGTGTGTGTGTGTGTGTGTGTGTGTGTGTGTGTGTGTGTGTGTGCGCGCACGCACGCATGTGTGCATGCTTGGCATGTTGTACAGAGTGCATGTAATAGTGTCCCCAAATGCCATTTCCTGTACAACAGCACAACTGGTGTTTAATCGCAGATGCTCTGCATTAATTTTGCTGAGTAGCTGCAAAACTGCAATTGTGATGATTATCAGCATGTTTTCTGATTTGTGAAACATGTTCCAGCTGTTTGTATACATGGTTTCTTTGCACTGAGGATTAAGACCAACTTTTTATTGATGTGCCTTATTATTTTGCTGTTCAGGGTGTATGGTATACAAGGATTCAGCAGTATTTGAACACTGAGATGCATTTTAGCTTTTTGCAAGGTATTTATTTTCATCTTTCTTGACAGTTGAGTGACTGAGGCTTAAACTGATGGTAAAGGTTTACCAAAAGGGAATCCTGTGAAAAACAAAGTGGGTCAACTTTCACTTGTAGTTCATTTTGACCTTTTTAGCATTGTTTTGGGGAGTTAAAAGTACAGCTGTGTTGTAAAGAATTAAAAGCTTAACAATTGCACTACCTCACAGCTTTTCTCAAAACTAACTTGTCACGGCTATTACTTAACTTCTGCTCCCACTCAAACAGTGCCGTTATCCTTTACAGACCTGAATTCTAATTTCTAGATCCCAAACTTTGAGACAGCGTAGCTCCTGATATCGGGCCAACTCTTCCATTCGAGAATGTAGAAACAGCTAACATACCTTATTTTTAATTTCTCCAAATCTTTTGGGTTTCTAATACGATGATGGGAATGGACCCCATTCCTAAGTCAAAGTACGATTAAAGTTCACGGAACTAGTATTGATTCAGTCTTTGATGTCAACCTGCAATGTGCCCAGTAATGACTCCTTCTGCATTTGTATGGGGTTACATGTATTGGTAACATATCTAAATATGATTGTAGATTCTTTTTTATAAGACCTGTTGCTCCTACTACTATTGGAACTGTCTGGGTATCTTTCTTCCACATTGCTCTCGTTTCTGCCTGCAGATCCTGATATTTTATGTCTTTGTGTCTCTCTGTACGCAACACACTGTAGTCAGAGGGTGTGGCGATTTCAATGATCAGTGCTACTTTTGTCTGCTGTTCATGGACCACTATATCCAGTTTTCAAGCATCCATAATTTGAACTGCTGGTAATGGGTGATCACATGTGATGTAGACTTCATCATTTTCTACCTTACTGAGATAACTTACTGAGAGAGCTGCTTGCTCCAATGTTATTGACACTCATCAGTCAGACCTCTTACCTTGTTTGACCCTACTATCCAGCTAAACCGTAGTTACTGTTTCAGTTTAGTTCACGATGCAACTACTAAAGAAAGGTGTCATATGAGGTTTAGACTAGTAGTGCATGGCACTTTCTGAATTTCACCTGATTGTAATGGATTTTATTGAATTGTATATCTCATTTCAAGTGTTAGCTGTGATTAGCTGATGTTAGCTCTCTTACTGAGTGTTAATTACCATGGAATATGGAACCTTTATTTTTTTTAATAATGATGAATTTTCATTCACTCTACTTTACCGCTGTGTTACTGCGTGCTTCTCAGGCAGTGTCTGAAGTTGGGCCTTTGGGACTTGTCCACTCCTCCCCCCAGCAGAAAGTATTCTAAGAACTAAGTCAACACGGGAATGAAAGAAGGAGAATTGGACAATAGGGATGACTGCAATTAGGGATACAGACAATAGGGAGGGGGGTTGGAATTTATTGGAGAAAACTGGCAAAGGAACCAAGGTATTGTGTGTAAGTAACTAGAGAGGGGAAGGTAATAAAATGGGAAGATGCCAAGAAGTTGTTTGGGCTGCAAGTTAGAGATTGCCTCCTGTCAAGGATTGATATCAGAGTATAGGCAAAGAGAAAGAAGTAGGGGTCCCCCCAGTCAACAAAGTATAATAAATTGCTTTATTATTATCACAGATAGTTTTGCATGTACTATGTATCAGTGCCTTCAGAATTAAGCAGAATATCTCTCTGTATGTCTGACTTGTAACTCGGAAGTCTTGGTTTAATTTTTCTCCCTTAAAAAACTTGGGTCAGTTTTCTATTTAGGGAGAATTGCTTAAAACTAAGGCCTACCAAAACTGATGCACGACAATGTACGTCCATCTCATCTGCCTTGGGGATGTGAGGGATCTGAGGAATAGATTGGATTTTGTGTCTCAAGCCTCATGATCTTGACGTTTTTTTTAGTAATAAGTTGACTTTGAAGTGCTACATGTTGGTCACTGTCAGGGCATTTTATTTCTATCTAGTAAATATTGCTCGGATCCAGAACATAATTCCATCATTAGACTTGGCTCCAGCAATTTAAGCCCTAGTACCTCCTGACATAGACAGCCGTAGAGCTGGCTACCTTGGCCTGACAGATGTGGTCCTCTGCAGCTGTAGAGGTTACAGAATTCTGCAGCAGGGTCTCTGATTGGGAAGTTCCTACTTTTTTAGTAAAATCTGTTTGCTTATTGCTGGCATATTAGTTTTTAAAGTCTTATTATTGACATATTGAGCCTTGCATGATCTTGGTCCTACTCTCTTAAAAGGTCTTCTGGTTTTGTATGTCCCAGTCAGGCTGCCCAGGTCATCAGGGGAGGGATTGCTACTTATTCCAAGGACAAGGCTTGAATGTATAAGGTGTATAGGGTGGCCATCTTTTACCTGTCTTGCTCTTTTCTTCTGGAATCAGCTACCTGCTTTGATTCAAGACTTCACTTCAGGTACCACCTGTATGAGCTCTGTTAAGTATCACTTATTTAGGCAGGTTTATTTAAATCCTTCACATTGTTCACTGCTGAATCTTGACATTTTTAGCTAACTCTGCTTTTAATTTACATGCACGCTTGCTGTACAGCAATTTTGGTTTTCACATCCACCTGGATCTTGCATATAGCTTGCGTGTTATATATTCACATTTTTTTTTCTGATGTGCTGGGATGGCATAGTGAGAAAAGTGTAAGTAGTAACATTTTTATTTTAAAAACGTTTTTGTTGTTTCCCTCTTTTATTGTGTGGTGTAGTAGAGACGGCTTTGATTATTTTGTAGCTTGATTAAAATCATATAAAAAATATTGCATGCATTGGTTATTTTGTACTTTGCCAGTATATCTGAGTCCTTTAAACAAACCATATTTACTCTAATGTAATTATAATCCATCCTTCCAGCCACAGTCTCTTTTCCCAGTTTTGCACAAGGGGCAAGGGGTCACGGTGTCAAGTATAAAAACACAATGATTGTGTGCCCTTCTGTCTTTTAAGTTTATCTTTTTTTTGTTTCATAAATTGTTGTGAAAACATGAAATCTTCTTTCTTTCACTCACTGATTGTTTGTTTTTTACCTGCATATAATGAATTGGTCAGAAATGGATTCTGTTTTGATACGAAACTAAAAACAAATAGTACTTCCTGTGTCCAAACCAAGGGCGTTTTACCCATGCACTTGCCAACCAGTAAATCTCTCCCAAATGGACTTGAGCCCACTTATTCCTTCATGGTAATGTCATCCTCAGATCCACAGGAGTGAGAACTGTGGAGAGGGGTGACATTTACATAGCCATGAATGTTAACTTGTGCCATTGTCAACATTCTGACTATGAGAGTATCTGAACCCCCACCCCTGGGTGGTGGGATGTGAGACCCACATCACTGCAGAGGCCACTATTCCCTTATGCAAGTACACACTCCCATGTACTTGTTCAGTGAGGGCTGCCACCATGTTGCAAAGTATTGTGGTTGTAAGAAGCCGACTTTGTCATCAATCATCCCTGCTGTCTTTGTTGGACACCAAATGCTCTTCTGAAACTCATGTCACTTGGGCTGTAGTAACGACATTATCTCTGTACATCTCTGGAGCAGACCAGACCTGGAGTTTGCATCACTGTGTTGATGTTAGTGTGTGTGGCCCCTTGAAAGGCTTCTCGAAACAGTCACTGTGGAATCCTGATAGTTAGTAAAGTGTAATTCCTTCAGTACCTCAGTACTTTTTATTTTCTTAAATTACTTTTTTTCAAGCAGTAAACAAACTTCATTCTCTCTCCTCAGGGATTATCACTGTTGGGTCCATGGCTGGGTTCATCTTTTCCAGCATGCATAGTTTGTCAAAATTCAGGAAGACCTTAATCTTGGGGGACATACCTGCACAAGTAGAGCACACTGTTTTTTTTTTTTTTTTTTTTTTTTGTGGTAATTATTTGTTTTTCACTTGCATAGTTTGAATATCAGTACTGAACCAGGAACTAGGATAAACCACAAAAACCAAAAAGTGTTTTTTTTATGGTTGATTTTTATTCTGAAGAAGTCCATTTGGGACGAAACCTAGGTAAATCGACTGTGTTGTGCTGTTGTTCTGCAATAAATTCCATTTTGGGTCCGACCTCGTTCTTCATCTTTGAATATCAGTACTGCTCATGTTTGTGATATTTCCTTTCTTTTTTTTCTATATTTTTTGCATGGCTTTTAAATGAAGTGTCCATTTGGTTGTCAGATTGCCAGCCAAGACTTACATCAGCATTATCTTTATTATTGAGAGGATTTTGACATAAATATCAGACATACAAGTGGCCGTTCATTATCACTACAGGTGGGAACTTTTAGATTACTTTGTGATCCAGAAGGTGGCAACCACTTGAGATTTCCTTGTGTTGGGACTGGCAGGAGGGTCCACAATTTAACCACAGGCATAGATCAGGGTGTCATCAATAGGACAGACACTTGGGATTCATATTAAACCTGCCCTTTCTGGATGCTGAGCTCATCCTCAGCTAGTGAGGACTTGAGCTAGGGTCAGCCGTCTGTCGTTATGCAGGATGAGAGGACAGGGTGATGTGCAACCCTTCCAATCTTAGGTGGTGGTTGCTGAAGTGCTGACACTGTATGGGCCCAGGTGGAGATACTGGCCAGCCAGTCTTACCCTAGAGAGTGGCTCCTGGAATAATTTAGTCTTAAAGGAGCCTGGGGCCCAGAACTCACCTCATAGGATATCCCCAGACCCATCTGGGCCCATCAGCCCCATTTGGGGAGGTTCATCGAGTCTTCCTGTTCCTCTGTGACTGAAGGTGTAGACATCAGACCAGTGCTTAATATCTTTTAAGAGTTAAGAAATGCAGGCGTGGCCATTACTAGGTATGGCCTAAAGCCACCATCTGGGCTTGCTGTAGAATTCTTTCCCAGCAATGCCACATTTGTTTGTTGTTGTGCAAGTGCATACAGGCTTCCACTCATCTGACCCTGGGGCATGTCAGTCATATACTTACCTTATCCTGAAACTATTTACAGCTTCCAGTCATCTGACCCCTGGGGCATGTCAGCCACATACTTACCTTATCCCAAAACTATTTACAAAGTCATGGTTACTGATAGCAGGAGTGGGATTTCCACCCATTGTCTCTCAAGTGGACAGGGTGTCTCCTCATTTTGGAAATGATTGTAGTCTTACCAAAAACAGCTTGGACTGGTTTTGAGCCTCTTATTTCATTCCCCACAAAAGTGCATGTTGGATTATTTTTGGAAGAAATTTGAAAAGTACTTGGTTGTTCTCACTTGATGCATCCAGTTATTTAGGATGTTATACAAACAGCATGGAGGTACGCTAAGTTTGCACCTTCATCTCTGAGGAAGGAGAATGCTCGCTTTAATGTTCTTCTTTAATTTTCTTTGCAATAAGTCCTAGGAATTCTGCAGCTTCCCATGAAAATTAACTATCTGAATTATGTAGCTAAGGCAATGTAGTGCCCTGCAAAGTTTTTTTTCAGTAGCAGCAAACCAAATCAGTAGTAATACCAGTCACTTTAAGCGAGAAGCAATCGTGTCTTGCTGTTGTACCTGGCTGCTTCTAAGTTAACTGTGGAAGTATTGTGAAATCGTACTTTATCTACAAAACATAGTGAAGTGTGTGTCAAAACAAGTCTTCAAGTAGGTAACATAAAAGGATAGTATCTTTAAAGAACTGCAGCCAAAGATTTTACAGATTAGGACTTTTAGTAAGTAAGTAAATGAATCTCTCAGTCAGTAATCTGTATTGCAAAGAATCCTTGGAATTATACATTTTTAATTTTATATATTGGAAAAACAGTAGTGCGGTAGTTAATAATAGTGCCTTATAGTGCTTGATTACTCATTTCAGTTGTGGCATGGGGTGTCTTCTCTGTGGAGTGTACACATTCTCTCTGTGCAAATGTTAGTTTGCACCAGGGTCTCTGGGTTCCTCTTATATCCCTGAGACGTGTCAGTTAGCTTTACTGGAAATCCTGTATGGTGTGTGTGTGTGTGTGTGTGTGTGTGTGTGTGTGTGTGTGTGTGTGTGTGTGTGTGTGTGTGTGTCCATTCTGTAGTGAACTGTTGTCACATCCAGGACTAGTTCTCTGTTTTATACTTGGTTGCCAAGATAAGCTCCCATTCCTCACTGCTTTGAATAGGGTAAAGGATATACTGGGCAATGAGTGACTGAATAAAAGCTTCTACATTTTATTATTTGTGGTATTTGCCATTCATAGTCTTATGTATAGCTGATCAGTGCTTGTTTCTGGAGTCAGGAAAAGTCAAGCTGTTGCATGAAAATTAGAGCGTTTCCAGTCAGAAAGTAGCTTTTGTGAAAGTGTTTCATTTCCTGGAGACTAAAGCAGCTTGTGAAAATATCGTACTGTACTCAAAAATGTTTGTTTGTGTCTTTCGGCTTTTCCTGGTTAGGGGTCGCCACAGCGGAACTCCGGTCTGCTAATGATTGGTAGTTGATTTTTACGTACCGAGTTACCAGCCCTGACGCACAACCTTCAACGAAGGAAGGCCCATTCGCACATGTCTCCACGCAGAAGACGCTCTAGCTGAGAATCGAACTGGACAGTGTCTTACTGTACTCAAAAATGTAAATTCTGAAAAAAAACTGCTTCACAATGAACTGAGGGGAATCAGCACTGGAGATGCATATCAGTTTGCTGACTATAGGAACAACTAGTTGTCATGTGGCTGTTGTGAACTGTTTTTTTACCTTTACATATATGATGAAGTCAGAACAGTCACAACAATAAGTGTTAAAAGTATAGGAATGTCTGCGGACCATAAACAAGCCTTAAAATAATAGTTTTCAGAGGTGCATCTAAAAACCGAAGGTCATAGCGGAATGCCACCATTCAGGTGAGTGCAAGTGGCAGCAGAATGGGAGTTCTTCCTGGACTTTTGACTAGGCAATTTTTGCTGTGAAAAATATTCAACTTGTGTGAGTAAGAGTTTTTCTTATTTCCTTATTAATCAGTTGAGCCCAGAATCCAGTATTTAGGGACAACCCAAGATCATGTAAGGTCACACAGTCTACAAGTAGAAACTGATGGAGTCAAATATTAGGATCCCAGGGTGAAGGCCATTGACAATTAATTCGTAATCACAGAAAGAGAGGACAGGTGATAATGAGGTTGTAGGTTTAGGTGTGGTCTTCAGTTAGCTGTGTGCATTTGTAGAGTGGACAAATACATGCATCACACTTGCAACATAAATGCAATATGACGCATTGTTGAAGTGGAATTGGGCAAAAAGGGGGAAAAAAGTAACCCAGGAGTAGTAGTTATATGTAATTTCAGTCACATGGTCTGCTGTAGGATGCTGCAGTAACATGCTGTCAGGGGCTAGATATTCCATCCTGGAGACCATGGCTTACAAAGCAGACATCATGCTGATGGTGTGGGTTCAGAGGAGGGTCAGGGGGGATGAAGGGGGAGGTGAGAGAGTTTGATTATGAGATGATTAAAGAGCTTTACAGACATACATCTCGGACGTGCCGTGGAGACCATGTCATAAAATGGACATCATGCTGATGGTGTGGGTTCAGAGTGTGGTCACAGAAATAATGGGGGTGAGAGATGTGGATTGTGAGTATGTACTAAAGAGCTTTACATCCATATATCTTGGAGTAAAGGAAGCGGGGGGGGGGGGTTGGTCTATAAATATAACAGTAGTATTATAGGCAAGGTAACTGCAATGATACAGAGAGGAAGGGAACTGAAGGGGACATGACAGGAAAGAGAAAGATAAACATTTTGGAAGTGATGAGGACATTTTATGTATTTATGGAATTATCCCTTTGCACTGATAGTTACATATATCTAAGATATAAATACCAGTGTCAGGCAGAGAAATTTTACACCTAGTGGAGTGGAAAAATAAGAGTGTCTGGCTTTTCTAGAAAGGTGACACTAATGTTGATAAAAAATTCTGAGGAAGTCAAGTTCCAGTGCCTGGGGGCAGGAACACTTAAAAAAAAAAAAAAAAAAAAACTTCTGCGTTTGGCTGAAAGGTTAAATGTTCAGCCAAAGCAGGTGTTCTGAGAGGAGAGGGGAGGGAGAAGGAAAGGGAACACGTTTTTGAGTTGTCTAGGGGATATGGGAGATGGTGGAGCAGAGGGAAAAGAAAAGCACTTTTAGATAAGCAAGTTGGGGAGAAACCAGTACAACACCCAGTATAGCCTTTAGGAAAGGATTTAACTTAAAGGCATTGCTAGAAATGAACAAAAATAGTTCATTTAATAAAGTTAAGGGTATGGTTAAATGTGGATTGTGCAACCAGTGTAAATTCATGCAGGAAGGTAATTATGTGGTTATCAACAATGTGAAATACAAATTAACAGGTAACTTTACCTGCTCATCTAAGGCAGTGGTGTATGTGGCAAGCTGTAAGCAGTGCCCTGCTTTCTATATAGGAAAGACTGAGAGGGCACTGCATAAAAGAGTGTATGAGCATTTATATGCTATTTCTATATTACAGCGCATGGACTTTTGTTGCCTTCTTTGGAACAGTTTTACCGGACTGTGGATTTTACTTTATTATCTGTTTTCCTTACGCTTAGCAGCTTGTTCCCTCGAATTTTTGTTCTTTCGTAGTCTGTTTGGTTTTTGGAATCGTAGTTGGTCATGTCCAACGAGGGAAACGCTGTTTCGCAGGGCTCATTGTTCTCCCAAGATGGGGGTGTTGCTGGCAACAGTTCAGGAACTAAGGTGAAAGATTGTGAGGCGAAAGCCAATGGAGATTTAACCACTCTCATTCATTTACTTATGGGAAGAATGGACAGTTTTAGTCAGAGAATGGACTTGTTGGACAACGCGTTTAACACAAGAACCAGCACGCAGCTAGTAACGCAAAGAGTTGATGTGAACTCTGGAACTCATGACCTTGTACCGCTTACCGGTTTGGCTACTAGAAATCAGCAACCAACTAGCGGGGCATCATTGGATGTTAGTGACATTCCTGCTGGGCAAGGACACAACATAGTTTCGCGAACGCCGAACACAAGGTACTGTTAGTTCTGTTAATGATTCTCTTCCAACAGTATCACTGTATTTAAACAGAAAGAACTTTTTTATGACCACTGACAAAACAACGACAGGGGTAGTTAATACAGAGACTACTGATGAGGCTAACATCAATAACATTGCAGAACTTATTGGGGATTTCGATCATAAGCTGTTCAGGTGTAAAAAACTGCAGCTCGAAATCTCTTATTTAACCGAATGCCTGGACAGGAAGATAGTCCCTAAAGGGCTTAGGCAATGGAGGTTCCCAGTAGGCTTAGAGGAAGGCTCTGAATTTCATGGACAACTTCTGGCCTTATTTGATAAACACTGTTTTGAATACATGGCGATGCTGATAGATTATTACACAGCACAAGTGGAGATTTACAGGAACGACTTGGCTAGTCTAGAACAAGAAATCAAAAATAACTATGATTTCTTGCGCTACAAATATGATTATTCACGAGTGTTTTCCAGCATTGATGCCTCTATTAATAAGCTCTGTGACAATAAGAAAAAGAAAATCACTAGAGACATGAGGCAATATGCTGACAATAAAGCCTACCCTAAACCCCCACAGATCAACTCAACCAGTAATAAAGTTAGAGGGGCATCGTCTAACGCCAATAAGAAAAATTTGGGTACTAGAGCTCACAATATGTATGAGTTGGATGATTTTTTAGAGGATGGACATAACAGTAATAATCCCCTTATTGATGAAGAAGAGGATGTCGAATTGGATGATGAACAACAGCAGGTCTTCGTACCTGTGGTCAACAATAAAAGGAGTGGAAGAAAGCAGAGCACTAGGGCAGTTCAGGCACGGGGAGAACATCAACAGGGTTTTGGCCAGGCCCAGAACCCACGGGAGAGGAACTTGAGGTCGAACACCAACAGGATGGCCCTGAGGAGCAAACAGAACCAGAACAACAGATGATAAAGGAGCCTAGTCAGCCTGTTATTGTTTGCAGTAACGAAGGAGACTTTAAGATCTTTAATTATACTACATTAAACATCTCTCCTGCTATGGCTGACTTTTTCAAAAGGACTGTCCTTTGTCCCTGATACCCGTATGGACTTATCTAAAACTCTTGTGGACCTTAAACTTTATGTCCATAAATTGAACCTTTTGGCTGTCTTAGGCAAAAGCTCTTCCCTCATTAGACCTTTTAGAATTGCTAGTTTATTTAACCCACCCTTGATAGGAAATTTAAAAACTTTTGAAAAATCCTGTGAACTAGATTTAAGGTTTTGGCTGAAAGCTCATTTAACAACAAATATAAACATAGGTTAAACATAACACGTGAGGAACGTGATTTTATCAAATTACTACAGGATTGTAGAATTCGGGTTATGAAACCCGACAAGGGTAATGGGCTCATCTTTATGAATCAAGTGGATTATATTAACAAGTTAAGTTCCCACTTAAATGATGGCCCATATGAAAAAACTAGCACTAATGAGGTTATTACAGCATTTAATAGGGTGAAGGCTACGCTTGAAGATTTATTCTTGGAAGATTTTATAGACATTCACATCCACTCTTTTCTTAACATCACAGCACCTAGAATGCCTTCCTTTTTTGGAACGCCAAAAATTCATAAATCTATCTGTGAACCCCCTTTCAGACCTATAGTAGACGGGAGGGGGTCTATGTTGGTGTCTTGTGCCAAATATGTGGATGTTGTCTTAAAACCATACTTAGAAAAAGAAAATCAGATCTGTAAGGATTCGTGGAGCTTTCTAGAGAACATAAACAAAATACCCTTTGACCCTGACTTAAGCTTCCTAACTGTAGATGTGAAGGAACTTTACACGGTCATTCCACAACAGTTGGGATTGGAGTGGGTAAGGGACTTCTTAGAGACAAGGAATGTGGAACAAAACATTGTCTACACAGTTGAAACGTTGCTAGAAATGGTGTTAAAATACAACTTTTTTAGTTTTGACAACGTTATATATAGGCAAGTTTCTGGCGTAGCAATGGGCTCACCATGCGGGGGGGTCTTTTGCCAACTGTGTAATGGCACAATGGGAAAACACATTATTGTTTAATAACCCACTATTTAAAGAACATGTCGCCTGGTACACAAGATACCAGGACGACATGTTTATGCTATGGAAGGGTTCCTCGGATATGGTGGCTCCTTTTATTGATGACATTAAGACCATGACCCACTTCTTGGATTTCACATTTGAAGTGAACGAGAGCGAAATTAGCTTTTTAGATATTAATCTGACCAAAGATAGAAAACTGGCTATGTTTACTAGTAACATCTATAGAAAGCCCACGTATTCTAATGGATTCCTGCACTTTGGTAGTTGCCACCCTATCCATCAAAAAAGAGCTGTGGTTAAAGGGCAGATGGTTAGGGCGCGGATGATAACCAAAGATGAGGATTTCCATTATGAATGTACCAATTTAACTGCTATGTTTGTTAAGAGGGGGTATCCCAATTCTCTCATTTTGGAGATTGTATCTGAAGTGAAACACAAAAGGGAATCCGGCTACTTTAGACCCATCCTTAATAGAGCAGGGCCGAACTTGATGACTAACCAAGATTCTGTGGGGTGCCTGAACAGAAATGGTGGAGAAGCTGATATAGAAGTCAGATTCTTGTGCACGTTCTCAATTGATCACCATTTTATTAGGGAATCCTGCAGAAAAATTGGGCCAACATAAAAGAAGATACAAACTTACAGCAATTGTTGGGTACAACACCCAGTATAGCCTTTAGGAAAGGATTTAACTTAAAGGCATTGCTAGAAATGAACAAAAATAGTTCATTTAATAAAGTTAAGGGTATGGTTAAATGTGGATTGTGCAACCAGTGTAAATTCATGCAGGAAGGTAATTATGTGGTTATCAACAATGTGAAATACAAATTAACAGGTAACTTTACCTGCTCATCTAAGGCAGTGGTGTATGTGGCAAGCTGTAAGCAGTGCCCTGCTTTCTATATAGGAAAGACTGAGAGGGCACTGCATAAAAGAGTGTATGAGCATTTATATGCTATTTCTATATTACAGCGCATGGACTTTTGTTGCCTTCTTTGGAACAGTTTTACCGGACTGTGGATTTTACTTTATTATCTGTTTTCCTTACGCTTAGCAGCTTGTTCCCTCGAATTTTTGTTCTTTCGTAGTCTGTTTGGTTTTTGGAATCGAAGTTGGGGAGAAAGTCAGAGAAGTGCAGTACTGCTCATTCAGACATCATTCAGTGCTCCTAATTACCACAGGCACTCTTTTACAAACAGCGAGACTCAGCCTTCACAGATGACTTAGTGTTCAGAAAAGAAGAAGAAAACGCACTAAATCACAGTTGTTGCTTTAGTGATTATCTTTCACTAATGCGGAGTTCTGGAATCTGTAGTGAAGGAAGGTGAGGAAACTGTGGTTAGTTTAATTCACTGTGGGTCTACAGGCAGCGTTCCTGTAATAAGTACCTAATTACGTATGGAAGTGACTCACCTGTTGTGAACAACAGGTACCATTCGTGAGCAGGTCTGTAGTGATCATCTACCTGGGTATAAGCAGGCAACTCACACGAAGACTAAAACAGTTTGTTCTTCTGAAGTAAACATCACTTAGGTTATGTAGGCCGGTTTTCTCTGTAATGGACAGCTGATGACATGCAGTTCAGTAGTTAAGACAGGATGAGTGTATGTGTGTGAGAGTGGATGAGGGTGGTGGTCCCAGTGCCAGCTTGATGCATGGGCTAACAGTGTTAACTACAGCAGGAAAGTGCTGATTTGCACTAATCAGAGACATGCAGATTAGCGGATAATCGGGTATTTTGTCATTGTAGCTAGTGTATCTGTGAATCTCTATTTCTTTTCATTGTGGAAACTATCCATTTTGGTTGCATCTCTTGCCACCAGTAGTGGAGCCCTTTATGAATACCCAGGATGAACCTCGAGTATCTGACTTCTGAAAGCCATGAAAACGGTAGTATGAAATTTTTGCTTGATGTCCTACATGGACAGACTCAGAAAACTCCAGCTATTCTCTGTTTCATATCATCTACTAAGAGGCGATCTCTGCTTGACTTACAAAGCCATGTCTAACCCAGCTCTGTTAGAAATGCTGCATCTAAAGAAATCCCAATCCCTCCGCAGCACATGCTCCAGAGACCTTAGCCTCATTACCACAATCAATAGAACATGTTGGAGGGACAGGTTCATAACCCACAGACTGCCCATGCTCTGGAATAGACTTCCCATACATGTCACAGCACCTCACTGGGCCTCTTCAAGAGAAATCTTGATGAGTGGATGCGAAGTAGAAAGTTCACCCCGGGAATCACTGCAGTCGCTCTACTTGATAGAGGCACTGGGAACTAATGTCGGGGGTGGCACAGTGCCAGGGCACTTCTATGGGCTAGGCTTGTAAAGGCTCCAGTGCCATTAGCCTAGTACACACCTATGAGCCTATGACATAGTGAAATGTCCATCTGTAACACCAGGCAGCAAATGCAGACAGTTATTCTGTAGCAAACACAGGATGGCATATGCAAGCAGTTCTGCTGCAGGAAGCCCAAGATGCTGTACTTGTACCCGTTTTTTCTTCTGCAACATCGATGCCCTGTGCTGGTAGTTCTCATGTGATACACACTAGCTGGCATATGGAATTCACCTCTCCCTTCCCCCACCCCTATAATGAATCCTGGTTTGGCTATGCAGACAGTCGTAATTCAGTGAACTGTGTATTATCTCATAAAGCCTTGCTCTTGATTTTTCTGTTTCATACAGGCAGATGCAAAGGTTCTGTACAGTGCAGAGAGTTTTCACATTAAAGAAGTGTTGGTTGTGTCAGTTTTGCAGATTCATTGGTTACTTAGGGAGTTTTAAAAGATTTCACTGCATTTTATTTGTAGACAGTTCCTCTAATGCATGTATCATGTTTATCCTGTGTGCTTGAATACATTCTGTTTATCCTTTGAGTGTTAACATACTATGTTAGCAGTTTTAATGTGAACGTTTACATTGATCTCTGTTGTTGTTGTATGCAAGTCATTGCATTGATTTTCTTGCTATTGCACAAGGAGAAGAGAAAGCTTAGATCTAATTGTGTGCATTTGTGTATTGTGTGTTCTCAGAAATCGAAAGTGAATGCTTGTTGAGGCATGGAAACACTACAAGATTTTTGTTTGAGGTGAAAAAGTGAAAGTGTCAAGGAATGAATACAGTTCAGATGAAAATGGCCTCCTTTCCCATGATGCACCACACACACACATGTGTGTGTGTGTGTGTGTGTGTGTGTGTGTGTGTGTGTGTGTGTGTGTGTGTGTGTGCCTGTGTCTTGTGCGTGTGCACGCATGCAGTGGTATGCAGTTGCCATAATGCGTCACACTTGAAAAGGAAAAAAAGCCAGAAGTCCTGGACTGGTTGTTGGGGATTCAGTAGCTGTGGAGACATGCTTGTGGATTATGATTATTAATGTGACCCCCAGACTCTCATTCTCTGTTGGAAATATGGGAGATTGACCATTTGACTGTTCAGGGCTGCCCCTTAACTCTGAAAAGATTTAAAGTGAACAGTGCACAGCTCTGATTTAGTGCCTTACTTTTGACAGCTTCCTTTTGTGAGATTTAGTAGTAAACTGAGATGCTTTTGTGTGTTACAGCTGTTTCTATATTTATTCAAAGAAGAAAGGGACAACCGTGTCTAGAGTTACACTTCAACTGCCATAAATTCTTGTGGCTGTAGTGAGTTGGCTAACATAGTATGAATCAAATTAATAGTAGCCAGTGGCTATAATTTTAGTTTGAAAGAAATTGCTACTCTGCATTCCATCTTTTTGTCTTAATTTACAGAAGAATTAGTTGCAGAAGTGTGTCATTCGACAGTAACATAATGTATGAGTAAGAAAATGTGTATTGCTGTGTGAATAAACAGGTCCAGCACATCATGCACATAAAACACACTGTACACTGACGTTTTTTCCAATTTATTTTATTAAAGCAGTATGGAAGCCTGAGTGGGCAATGTGTGTTGTACTTTTTCTTAATAGTAGGTAAAAAAAATTCAGAGATCATCTTGTAGCCTTGTTTTATAGTCGTGTTATCTATATTTTATATTGATTACATTTATTAACCGTTATGTTCAGCTGGAAAGTTCAGTTCTCAGTAGATTGTGAGGGAGAAGGGCTGTATGACAAACAAAATGCTGCAATGACTATAACCCAAGTACAGTAAATAAGAATTCAAGAGGCCTGCTTTCCACTCTGAGGGGATAAGGAGAGTGCAGGAGTTTCGTGAGTCTGTGATACTTGCTGAGGGAGACCAAGCTGTAGTGCATGGTGTCAAAACATTGCACGTGCCAGAAGAGGGGTGTGACTGCAAGGGCATGCACTTTTGAGCAGTCATCTCTGCATTTGTGTGTAGTACAGATGCTCTCATAGGAAACAGCATTAGATTGCTGTGGGCCATGGGTAATGGTCTCACTGCCCATCCATTGGCCAGATAAGGGGGTTTCACTTATGCTGACTGTGGCCTGAACAAGGCTTGAAAAGTCAGACAGAGTAAGGACTTGTAAGCTTTGAGGTGAAAAGCTGTAAACTCCAATACTGTAAGATGCTAATCAGAAGTGTAGTTGTCTCAAACCAGCTTCCTTTCCTGGTCCCACGAACTAGTGCCATTTTGTCTACTGGCAAAACAACCACATGGCCAGTTGCACAACACCCCCACACACCCCTTCTGTGCCCTGCCCTCCTAAACTGTAGCAAACTGCTTACCACAAACGTAGCAAACAGTTGTTGCAGTTTATACCCTGCCTGCACGAGTGCTACAGTTTTCAGGTTTTAGTTAATAAATAAGTAAATAAAAGGATTTTCTTTTATTTTTAAAATGAAGCAAACTGCTTTTAAAAGCTAGCATTGCACTTAAAAGTGAGCAGGATGATGGATGGCCAGTTGAGCCCTCAACACTTTGATCCCAGGACAGTTGCCTCTCTTGTCCCACCCTAGCTAGACTACTGATGATGATGATATGAGTAAAAGTGCATTTTAGTTTACGCGTGATTAGATCTCATAATTTGATAAAATACAAAGCAAAAGTACAGATGCAGTGATGTTCTTGACGTGTTCGGCTTTGTGTAACAGAACAAGAGAACTGTAAGAGCTGGGCTTCCGTTCTCCAGGAATGACTTTTGCAGCAGCAGTTGTTAACAAATGGCCATCTACTGACTATCATCAGTCATCAGCCGGTATGATTTTTAAGCAATTTAAGATCCCCCTAAATGTGGGTAATGCCAGTCTTTCTCTGCTATGCCCGTAGTTCACATTGGCTTGTGCCCTGCGAAGGAGCAATGTTACACAAAGCCATTTTCAGTTCTTTTCACAGTATAAAACTGTCGGTCACTTGACAAGGGGCAAGAAAATGTCTGCACTTTGGTGCATATGTTTCTGTAAGAGTAGTAAGTCAGATCTGAAACAAAAGTGTGTGCATGACATGTACACACACCTGCAATCTTGGATCGTAGTTCTGTTGTTATCCCCACTGGATCTAAGACTGGCAGGCGTTCACTCAGAAGTGTGAATTTTCCCAGGTTATTAAAATCCCACCTGTTTACCCCCAGTATCCTCTTGGGCTTACGAACCCCAGTTTCAGATCTCTTTAGCTGTACAAAGTATTGTCTATTTTTACAGAGACGACCCAGACTATTATCATTCTTTGTTGTATTTCCTGCATTCATTTTGCAGCCTTCCTTCTCAGCTGTTTGTATATCAAAATGGTATGTACTTGACTGCATGAGTGCTCATTCCTGTTTGTAGTTGAATAGTTGATGTAGTTAACTGTAACCCTCACTGACACAGGTACCAGTGACTGGCAGCCTAACTCTCTAGTTTTCGGATCATCCAGGCATAAGCCTTCTTCTTAGGCATTGGAACCCTAGATATTGGTAGTCCTGAACAGGCCATAAGGGATCCTTCTTACTGCTAATGATGGGAAGGCTGTAGCTTGTACCTCAGATGTTAACTTCGTAGTGACTGTAGCCATACTTAAGGAAGACTGCTGTACTACAGAGCCTGTTCATCCCGCCAGTGAGAAGTCATGGACTCTGAAACCAAATTGGGAAGTATGTTTACTTGCCATGCATGTTTAGTAAACTGTATGGCACACATTCTCTGGTTCTAGACAGAGTAGACAATGAATCATCCAATCATCCAATGTAAGTTATATTTTTTTCTTTAATTCTCTAGCTGGAATCCCTTGTTGACCTTATCCTACATGTCAGTTTTAATTATATGCCTTGCCTACAATAGAGTGGATTGTTTAACTTAGGTAACAGGCAGTAGCACAGAAGAGAGATGCCTTGCCTAGCCGTGCCTAAGCATGTTTGCTGAGGTTACAAAGGCAAGGTTCATAAATGCCACCTTTGATGAAACTCTTCTATCTGGACCGTCAGGAAAAGCCAAACTGGAGAAAGAGGATCAAAAGATCAAGACCATCAGTGCTGTCAGAGTTAATTTTCAGAGTCAGGAGGTCAAGACCATCAGTGCTGTCAGGGTTAATTTTCAAGGTCTACATTGCACTTTTCTTTGGTGCACTGGAGTCTGCATTAAATTGTGGTTCAGGTAAGGTTAGCTGCAACAAGACAAAAAAGGGCACTGGAAAGGATGCAGGAGTCACATTAATGGCCACCATCCCATTAGAAGGCAATGTTTATAGAATGGTTAGTGACACCATAATCCTGTTGGAGGGAGGTCCTCAGTCTGCTGCATGAGGCCCTGTCCAACTGCTTCTCCCTGTAGGCTGCCGGGGGGGGGGGGGATGTTGTTGCTTGCCCTTCCACTTGTCAGCATGGATGTCCATCACTCAGACTTAAGACTAGCTTTGGCCTCTGGGTAATGCCATGCCAGACAGGTGTGTAAAGACACTTGTATCCAAGAATATTCCTCTCCCACCCACCCCATACTTCAGTCCCTCTTCCTCCTTCCTGGTGCCACACCCTTTCAGAAGGATGATGCAAGAAAAGAGGAAGTAATCCTGTTGCAAAAGAGAGCAATCAAAAAGGTCCAACTAGACCAGCAATGCTAGGCATTTACTTCAGGTTGTTTTTGTTTTCCAAACAAAATGAAGGGACATAAAGGATCCCCAGATGCATTCTTGATCTAAGTAGCATAAATCAGTTTGTTCTAAAAGAGACATTTTGCCTGGCTGCAGTGCATGTGTCCATGTCTGCAAGAAAGGGATTGAATGCCATATGAATTTCTGGCACCTGCCATCACATCAGAATAGCAGAGGATTCAAGGATGTTTCTTTACTTCTACATAGGAGCCAGTCATTTTCAGTTTCAGACCCTTCCATTTGCACTCAGTTCTCTCCCAGGATGTTCACTAAATACATGGCAGTGGTTGTAACACATGACAGACTGCAGCACTCCATGGTCTTATGTACCTGGATACCTGGTTCCCTTTGGTTCCCAAAGTGGACAATATCAGTGCCTCCTAGATCTGTTTCGGTCGTTAGGTATAATGATGTACACTTTGAAATCTTGGGTTATACCTGTACAGTCTATTGTATCGTCTGGTGTAGGATGACGCTCTGTTTTGCTGAACCTTTCTTGTACAGGATTGAAATAATTTGATAGGTATTAGTTTCAAAAAGTTCTGCAAAATCAAACTGTGGCACAGCTCCTCCACGCACTAGGTCTTATGCTGGCCTCTATTTACACTGTCCCAAATGCCCAGTTTCACATGAGGGCATTACAGTGTGCACTCAGGGTACAGTGGAATCAGTTGTTGGACCTGTACTTGTACAGCAAGGTATAAAAGAAGCTCAAGGATAACCTTGTGATTTCATAGTCTAGCCTGTCCCTGCAGACCTTTCCAACATGCCACCGCAACTGTGATTATCACCAGGGACACTTTTATTTTGCAGTGGGGGGGTATTGCCAGCAGCAGAGAATCCAAAGGATATGAACACATATAGAGGCCTCCTTGCACATTAATATTCTGGAAATGAGGACAGTTCTTTTGACTTTGTAAGTGTTTTATGACTCCCTGCCTTCAGGTACTGTTACCATTCATTCTGACAACAGCGCATGGCTTTGTTACTGTAACAAATCAAGGGGAGGGGGCCCAAATTCCTTTTCTCTTTCTGAGGCCATGAGACTTTTGGAATTGGGCCTTTACACCTAGTCACTTTTTCCTGTAGCCTGCCATATCTTGAAACAAGCTTGTATATTAGAAGACAGGGTTAGTTGTTATATGTTAGAGGACAGGGTTAGCTTTTATATGTTAGAGGACAGGGATAGCTGTTGTATGTTAGAGGACAGGGTTAGCTGTTGTATGCTAGAGGACAGGGTTAGCTGTTATATGCTAGAGGACAGGGTTAGCTGTTATATGTTAGAGGACAGGGTTAGCTGTTATATGCTAGAGGACAGGGTTAGCTGTTGTATGTTAGAGGACAGGGTTAGCTGTTGTATGCTAGAGGACAGGGTTAGCTGTTATATGCTAGAGGACAGGGTTAGCTGTTATATGTTAGAGGACAGGGTTAGCTGTTATATGTTAGAGGACAGTGTTAGCTGTTATATGCTAGAGGACAGGGTTAGCTGTTATATGCTAGAGGACAGGGTTAGCTGTTATATGCTAGAGGACAGGGTTAGCTGTTATATGCTAGAGGACAGGGTTAGCTGTTATATGCTAGAGGACAGGGTTAGCTGTTATATGCTAGAGGACAGGGTTAGCTGTTATATGTTAGAAGACAGGGTTAGCTGTTATATGCTAGAGGACAGGGTTAGCTGTTATATGCTAGAGGACAGGGTTAGCTGTTATATGCTAGAGGACAGGGTTAGCTGTTGTATGTTAGAGGACAGGGTTAGCTGTTGTATGTTAGAGGACAGGGTTAGCTGTTATATGCTAGAGGACAGGGTTAGCTGTTGTATGCTAGAGGACAGGGTTAGCTGTTATATGCTAGAGGACAGGGTTAGCTGTTGTATGCTAGAGGACAGGGTTAGCTGTTATATGCTAGAGGACAGGGTTAGCTGTTATATGTTAGAGGACAGGGTTAGCTGTTATATGTTAGAGGACAGGGTTGGCTGTTATATGTTAGAGGACAGGGTTAGCTGTTATATGCTAGAGGACAGTGTTAGCTGTTATATGCTAGAGGACAGGGTTAGCTGTTATATGTTAAGAGGACAGGGTTAGCTGTTGCTTGATGATGCTTCTCTAATGGTCTCATTAGACAGTCTGTATTCAGAATTATTTTCCGGACTTGGGGAAGGACTTACTGTGACTTATTTGTGTCACCAGCTAATGCCAAGTGTAGAGACTTCTTATCCCTTATTCCTTCCTTGGAGTTCTGGAGAAGTGCATATACAGAAGTGAACTTTTGTCTCCTTTATGCTTTCCCTGTGTTTTTTTGTTATTCCAAAGTTTCTGGAGAAAGCTAACATGCAAAAGGACAATGTCATTCTAATAACACCATTTCAGTCCTGAGGTGTGTTTCCCCATGCTATGGCCACACCTTCTGGACAGGCCTCTGCATTTGAGGCCATCATGGAGTCCTCTGACTCCTCTATCCAGCTTACTCCATCTGAACCTTCATTCCCTTCACCTAAGTGCTCTGTTTCTCCAGTTCTGAGGATGGCCAGAGACCCATTGTTTTAGGATATAGGTGGTCTAGATACTTAATTCTGCTCAGAGACCCAGTATGAAGAAAACATACAAAAGAAAGTATACTCATTTTTCTATTTTGGGCTATGGCCTCTGGTTTAGATATTTTCATTGCTTCATTTCTTTCAGTTTTAGAATACTTGGTCCCAGATTTTTGACTTTGCTTGTATTACTCTTCAGTCAAAGTCCATCTTTCAGATATTTCAATTTTCTGAAAGAAAGCCATTTCTTTCTTTCTGGCATCTCTAAAGCTGTAAAATGTTCCTCAAAGGTACTTTTTTTTTTTACCATCTACCAGCTTCCTATGGCAGACATGTTGCCAATAGCTCTTGAGCTAAGTGATCTTTTTTCTCATATATTTGTACTTAGATTTTGGGTTTAAATAGATGTTTTCTTCCTATTAATATTTACTGTTGTTTTTTCTTATAGCCTACCATTTTTTTCTGATAGCACCTTAACTTTCTTTAACACTTCGGTGTTTTCCTTCAATTACCAATGTTGGTAGTTTCTTTTTCGTACCTTAGGGTACCCTCTTCTGCCATTGTTGGTAGTCTAGCTCCATTCTGTACCTCCTGATATTTTCTAGTACCACAGATGGTAGCCTGTCTTTGTTTTTCTTTCTTTCTTATCCTTTCAAAAAAAAAAAAAAAAAAAAAAAAGTGTACTATTCTTATTTTCTTTCTGTCTGATGTTTTCTAAGTACATAATGTGTGTGTGCAGTGTGTTTGTGTACTGTGTGTCATGGCTGATAAAGACAAAGGCACTTCTGGCTTTTAAAAAATGCCTCAAATGTGCTTGAAAGCTGCCCAGTTCTGATGGGCACTCTCTCTGTGTTTACTGCCTGGGCCCGGTGCAGTTGCAGGAATATTGCTGTATATGCCACAGCTTCAGTCACCGGACCCTGGTAGAAAGACAAAATAAGTTAATTTTTGAATGGGATGATAAAAGTCTGCCTTTGAAGAGGCCATCTGTGGTCATGAGACAAAAAGTAAAACTGATTATCTAATGTTTTCCAACTCATTCCATTAACCTGAGGGACTCTGTTCTGACACTTGGAACTGACCGGCTACCTTCTCACAGCTCGAGATTCCAAACGTGAACTCCTCTTACCTACCCACAATGCCTCACACCCCCCGACGCTACCTAAGATCTCGATTGCCATTCTTGGTGTTCAGCAGTCATTTCTGCTTGAGCTTCTCTTCACAGCATTTTTGGTAAGTTTTTTTCTCTACTTTTTGCCCATCCTCTACCCTTCCATCTTCTCTCCTAGCCGATAGAAATGTCTTCTTCACCTCCAGCATTCTCCCCAACTTGCTCATGATTTATTGTGTGTGAAATGTAAAGGCGTTGCCATAATCTCTCATTCTCTCCATTTTCCACTTCTTTCTTTCTGCAGAAAACTGGGACATCTTGTTTATAGTTCAGTTTAACACCAGCTTTGGAATTACTTTCTGTACCCTGTATGCTATGGGGGTCTAGTCTTCCTTCCCAGCAAATATAAGTACATGTGTGAGTACGGGTCCCCTTCAGTAGATCGAACGTTTACAAGTTCGAACCACATATGGCCGAGACCATATGTTCGACCTTGTAAAAGTTTGATCGGACTGAATGGAGATCTCTGTACAGTGCGGAAAGAAAAAAATTCCCATTTCCACAATGTAGTGCGATCTCGGAGTTGGTATATTTAAGTAAGGGGGTGGGGTGGGGTGCAGGGATGCTTAGTTTTGTATTTTGTTGTTTTATTTGTTTTTATTTCAGTGTTCGAACTTTTACGAGTTCGAACATATGGTCTCGGCCATATGTGGTTCAAACTTGTAAAAGTTCGATCTACTGAAAGCCTGTAAAAAGTGGATGAAAACTGGATCTTGCATGAACAGTATGTTTTATATTTGTTATGAAAGCTTACTCTACTAGTTAGATTTTTTTTTTTACTTGACAATAATGTCATCATCTAGAATTAGTATTTACAGTGCTGGGTGGCTAGTCATGCTGAAGTCATCAGCAGAATTTTATATCTGCATAAAATTAAAATGACATTAAGAAAAGTGACCAGCAGGACAGTTCTTTTTAGGTGGGGGCACAGCAATGTTATTGCAGATTATGAAGTACTCCAGTGGAGTGAAATGGCATTATTTCTTTGCCCCAGTACACCAAACATGGGTAATTACAGGTGATAAAGCAGTATAAATGTTAACGTGTTTACCTCACAGACAAAAGGTACAGGGTTTGATTCTCACCTTTGAAAGGGAAATTGGCAAGGCTTAAAATGGCACACAAGGGCAGTTAGTACTTTACTATGAACCATATGATGATTGTGCTGTACAAACCAAATGTAGAAATACAGTTTCATCCTTCGGATGAGATGTTAAACTGAGGTCTATCTGCTTGACCTGTAGGTAGGTCAGGTGGATGTAAAAGATCCCATGGCACTAGAAGGGAAGTTCCCTAGTGCCCAGGCCAAATTTCCTGTAGTAATTATGATTGTCACCTTGGGTCTTCCCTGAGAAGAGGCCATTAGCCTAGTGAGACTAACCTGGCCTACAAGTTGTAAATAAATAGTTTTAGCTTCCTAGAAGTACCTGTTCTGCCTAAGAACAGGGGTGCATGTCTATACAAAGGAATTGGAGTGCAGCAGTTGCTTTGTGTTCCTGTTGTATTTTTAAAGGCTGGTTTCTAAACCCCTGTTCTTTTATATAGCTGTTGCAGCATTTGTGTCTCTTCTCATCTCCATTGTACTGGGAAAGACTGTGTCTTCTTCACTTACATATTGCAAGTAGTAAATGTGTCTCTTCTGTGCTACTGGGATGGTTGTATCATGAATATGTTATGTCTGACATAGTGCCAAAAACAGATGATGTTCTGTAATCCTATCTCGCCTTCATTCTTACACATGGGTTCGGAGCTGATCCTCGGCTCTGACTTGGCCTTTTTACAAGCTCAAAAGTCTTCTAGTTGGCTCGTGGCTAGGTAGGTATCCCATTGTGCACCAGTACAATCCCCAGATCTCTTTCGCCGTGTCGACGAGTTCGGATGTGCTTCTTCTTGGCCGTGGCTAAGTCTAACACATTTTGCTAATTTTTTGACTGTATTCTGCTGTTTTTCGTATTTAGCTAGCTTCTTATAGCTGTTATTAGAGTCATTTTGTAGTGTCATAGTTTTCAAGTTTTTAGAGTTCTTTCGGTGTTAAGTATATCTGAGAACATTTGGCCGTTGGCCTTATCGTTCTCTATGGTATCCTGTGTGCCAGTTAGTTTCTTCACTGGGGTTATGTTATATATTTATATATCCCTAGTTTCAGATATTGTTGATATTAGTGCTTGTAGGCTCCTTTGCGCATAGTTTAGACTGTGTGTGCATTAGTTCATATTAGATAAAGTTTCTCAGTATTCTTAGATTAAAATAAATAGCTTTGTTGCGGGGCTCCGCTTATTAGATTTGCAGTTAGAACAGGGTTTTTTACCTTCGTTCTCTTGTTTTGCATTATTAGAGATTGTATTTCTTCTCTGGTGTGTGCGCGATTCTTTCCTTTCTAGGTCCGTTTTAGTTAGAGGACCTAGATTTTTTCCCTTCTTTCTCTACCAGGGCTAGGCCTGTTTAAGTTAGAGGACCTAGTCCTCCTACTTTCTCTTTCTTCTCTGTGTGTCTGATTGCAATCTTCTGTGAGATGTCTAAGGAGGTCAAAGATCATAATCCATCTGGATTTAAAAAGTGTTTGAAATGTTCACAAAAGATGTCTGTAATGGATGGCCACAGTAACTGCATATACTGTCTTGGGACCATCCACTTACAGGAAACATGCCTATTTTGTCACTCATTTAGTGCCAGGGTATTGCATGAGAGAAAAAATAAACTCATACTAAAAGGTCTCCTTAAGCCCTCTTTTGAGGAAGATGTGGCTAGCTCTTCCTCCTCTGCTAAGTCTCATGGATCTAAAAAGGAGAAATCTAAATCTTCTAAGAGGCCCTCCCCAGTGCTGGCTGGTGCATTGGAGCTGCCTCTCAAAATTTATAAATCTGACAAACCTGCTGCCTCCTCGGCTCCACTGAGTTTGGAGCCAATCGAGGTTTCTACTACTACTGTTGCTACAGTGTCGGCACCAGGTAGTTCGGAGCCGACCACTGATAGTAGACATCGGAGCTGGTCTAAGGATCCTTTATCGGTCTCCCCTACGCTAAGGTCACTCATATTACAGAGATCCCGTTCTCCCACACTGTCTTCCAGGTCTTCCAGGAGCTTATCGGAAGAAGATGTAGAGAGAGTATTGCTGAGACAAGTCTTCCTTACCTAAAATGTTGCTGGCTCCGACCCAGTCGGTTCCGAGGCCACTTGAGTCTATTACTCCTTCTATGAGTCCTCTGAGCCGTGCTGGTCTTTTGGAGCCGGAGTGTTCGGGACCACTGATGGAACCCTCAGTTTCAGCTCCCCTTGAGGTTGTTTCGGAGCCGAGTTCTGCTCCAACACACTCGGTGCCATCGGTGGTGTCTAGGAGCCGACGCTCCCCGGTCTGTCCCGAAAGGAACGCCTGGATCCGAACCTCTTCGGTTCTGAGCCTTCCTCTCGGCATGTCATCTAGGGTGAGCTCAGACCCTACATCTGTTTCGGAGCCGATGGCTCTGGAACAGATGGCATCCCCGGTCCCCTCAGAGCCGGGTAGGTCTTCGGAGCCAGAGAGGTCGGCATTCGAGATTATGAGGAGTGTGCTGTCCCGATCATCAGCTCCTACCAGGGGTACCGACACTCTTCCCCCTAGAGCACCTACTTCTGTCTCATCACCTACTCCCTCTCTGGACAGCAGAGACCCGCAGCCTCAGGTGCCACCAGCTGGTGGCCCCCATTCTTCCGAGACCTCCCTGTAATATCCTTCCGAGGAGTCCCCACGGAAGAGAACATGCAAGAGGAAGCATGTAGACTCCCAGGATGAGTTTCTTACCTCGGACACCGACCTCGAGGAGTCAGAAGGGTCCCCCAAGTCATCCTCTAATGATGTCTCCTTTGTAGACATCCTGGAGGTCGTTAAGCAGAGGTGCGGCTGGCCCACTGTCACCCTTTCTGATGAGGAGTCAGTGTACCTGAAGGCTTTCGAGTCTCAACCTTCAGCCTCTTGGGTGTCTCCACCTTTCAACGAACTGTTAGAGCTCATTTGTCGGAAGGTGTGGGATACTCCTGATGCAGTGGAGCCAGTCCCCAGGAGACCAAATAAATTTTTAATCAGCTTCCAAGGAGAAGGAATTTTTGTCAAAGGGTGTTCCCGTAGATGCCACGGTGGTGGCGGTGGCCACTAGAAGGAGCTAGCGGAGGCTTCTTCTTCTGTCCAACCGCCCGAATCTCGAATGATGGACAGGTACGAGAAGCATATCTTTTCGTCAGTGGCATTTACTCTTAGATCGCTGAACTACCTTACACACTTCACAAGGCTTCAGAGCGATCTCCTTAAGTAGTTAGGAGAGACTCTACAAGGTACATCCACTGAGGGAGTCCCTGAGAAGGTGTCTGCCCAGTTGCCCACCTTGAACTCTATTGTCAACTCGTCCATGAGGCTCATTTCTTATGCAGCCGATGGAGCGAGCAGAGAAGCGGGTTCAGGAATTTCCCTAAGGTGTCATTCCTAGATGCTCTTGTGTAATTTTGCAGAACCATTTGTCTACCTTTACCAACTCCCCCTTTGACGGTTCCTCATTGCTTGGACCTAAGGTAAAGGACACACTCACCCAGTGCGAGCAAGAAGGGAAAGCACTGTCTGCTGTGGGAGTACGTTTTACTCTCCCCTCTAGACCATATCCTAAAGGTCAGAGAGGTGGTAAAATGTAGTTCAAGAAGTCCCAGAGGTTTTTCCAGGATGCTCAGGGTGACTCCTCTTTCAGAGGCAGGAGGAGGAGGAGGATATGGTAGACGTCGCCCTTGAGGCAGGGGTGGACCGCAAAACCAGGGAGGCCGTGATTCGTTTCGGGGCCAGCCTTAACAGCGCTCCTGGTGTGGGACCCGACTGTGCTTCTCTGGAGCCGGTCGGGGTTGCATTTCTTTGTATCTGGAAGCCTGGCTAAGTATCACTCAAGACAGATAGGTACAAAGAATTATCACCAGAGGTTACTCCATACCCTTTTATCTGCCACCTCATATTCCCAGGAGGATCCCAGATGTTCCCCTGAATCACAGGGCTCAAGCAACTGTTGAGGTCAACAAGTTGCTGGCAAAAAGAGTCATCCAAACCTAGCCCGCAGACCAAATAGGATTCGGAACTTACTCCAGATTCTTTTTAGTGCCAAAACATACAGGGGACTGGAGGCCCATCTTGGACCTCAGCAAATTAAACGAATCCATAAGGAAGGACAAGTTCCGGATGTTGACACTGCAGTCTATACTCCCTTTACTAGGGAAAGACACTTGGATGTGCTCAATAGACCTCCAAAACACTTACTACCACATAAAAATGGACAGGGCATCGAGGAGTCATCTAGGCTTCCGGCTGGGAGCCAGTCACTACCAGTTTTGTGCTCTACCCTTTGGTCACATCACAGCCCCCAGGGTGTTCACCAAGTGTATGACAGTAGTGACAGCTCACCTGAGATGTCGAGGATTCCAGGTGTTTCCATATCTGGAGGACTGGCTCCTGACCGCCCCCACCAGGCATCTACTTTTTCAGACCAGGAACGCTACTATTTAACTTTGTGCCCAGTTGGGGATTACTATCAATTGAGAAAAATCTGCCTTATTGCCCTCTCAATTTGTGATTTTTATAGGCGCAGAAATAGACACAGTAGCCATGTTGGCTCGTCTTCCAGTAGAAAGGGCACAGAATCTGGTTCTTCAAATTCACTGTCTTTTCCCCCTCTGAAAAGTCAAGGCCAAGACTGTTCTGAAGCTTCTACAGACCATGGCTTCTACCATACTACTAGTGCCGCTAGCCAGACTACACATGCGTATTCTTCAGTGGCTCCTGTCGTCCCAGTGGTCTTTTCAACAACTACCCTTAAATCATCACATTCTGCTGACAGACTCTTGCAAGAAGGGCCTCACTACCCTTAACTCATCACATTCTGCTCACAGACTCTTGCAAGAAGGACCTCATTTGGTGGATTCAACCCAATCAGGTAGCCATGGGCACTCTATTTGTCCCTCGCCAACCAATTGCCACTGTGACCATGGATGCCTCACAGATAGGGTGGGGGGCATTATCTAGGCAGGACTGTCCAAGGCACATGGCAAGATCACAAGGCTCACCTGCGTATCATTGTTCTAGAGATGAGGGCGGTGCTCCTGGTGTTGCAAGCACTCCACGACCTTCTTCCTCTTGGGACAATTGCAATACAATCAGACAACATGTCGGTAGTGTGGTATATCAACAAACAAGGTGGAACCAGATCATACCCACTATATCGAGAGGCCATTCAAGTTTGGAAATGGGCGATACCTTCCTAGCGCTTTCTGGTGGCGACGCACATCCTGGGGAAAACCAACATGATAGCCAACAAACTCAGCCGGGCAATTTTGATGCCTCACGACTGGTCTCTGAAGCAGGAAATAGCGGAGCAGATTTTCCGCATATGGGGCAGCTTTGCTGCGATCTCTTTGCCAGCCCAATCAATGCCAAATGCAGCAGCTATTTCTCCCTCATCCCCCCTCCGGGGGAGTCACCGAGAGACGCACTTGTTCACGATTGGCCTCTGGGTCTCCTTTATGCTTTCCCTCCCTTTCCTCTCATATCCAAGGTGATTCAGAAAGCGAAACAGCTGGGAAGCAAACTGATCCTCATTACTCCTTACTGGCCTCAAAAGGTTTGGTTCCCCTTTTTCAGGCCTCACCTCCTAGATGTTCCATGGATTCTGGACCCAGTGCCAGACCTCTTGACGCACATGTCAGTTTCGCTTCACCCCACCCTACACACCCTCAATTTGACAGCTTGGCTGATGCAGTTCCATCCCTAGTCAGGCTTCACGACTTCTCACCATCCGTGACTCATAACCTTACGTCCTCTTATAAACCCTCCACTAGGAAATTATATTCCAGTAAATGAAGGAGGTTCTCTATATGGGCAGAGAAAAAGAATGTTGATCCTTATACCGCTTCCATTCCGGTAGTTTTGGAATTTTTGTCTGAACTTTTCCACCAGGGATCTGCGGCTGCCACAATCAGGGTTCAATTGGCAGCCATTTCTAATTTTATCTAGGCCTACAAGATTCTAATCTGATGTCACGTAGGTTGTGCAAGACCTTCCTCAAAGGTGCCACTTTAAGACCCCCCTTTCAGAAACCAGTTGCTTCATGGGATTTGAAATTTGTGCTGTCCAAACTAACGGCTCCACCTTTTGAGCCTCCTCATTCGTCACCTTTGAAATTTCTGTCTTGGAAAACTTTGTTTCTGGTGACAATCACATCTGCTAGACAAGTGTCAGAGTTACAAGCACTCTCTGTCAAACCCCCTTATCTGATACTTCACAAAGACAGAGTATCTCTTTGTACTAATCCATCCTTCGCCCCCAAGGTCGGTTCCCATAACACTTTGAACCAATCCATAGAACTTCTGGTGTTCTTCCCTAATCATTCCAACGCAGCAGAATACAGGTTTCATCAGTTGGATGTTCACAGACAATTACATTTTTATTTTCACCGGACTAAGGAATTCAGGAAGTCAGACCAGTGATTTCCTTCTCCGACTCTAGACTAGGTCTACCAGTTTCCAAAGTGACCCTCTCTAATTGGATCTCTAGCTGTATATCTTACATTTACATTTCTGATGGTAAGCCTTTACCTTTCAAAATTAAGGCTCATTCTACGAGATCTCAGTCTACCTCTGCAGCCTTTCAAGCCAGGGTCCCACTTGATAATATCTGTGCAGCAGCAACTTGGGCTACCCCTCACACATTTATTACACATTACAAATTGAATTTAACCTCCAGGGGTAGAGCATCCTTTGGTTCCACAGTACTCAGGAGTATTTTTCCTTGAGCCACCCAAGAATAAGGTGCTATGGACGCTGTCCCATGTGTAAGAATGAAGGCGAAATAGGACTACAGAACATAAAGAAGATGTTCATCGTGTTACACTGCTGCAGTCATTACACTTGGGTTATCCTGCCGTCAGGCGGTCCCGCAGTCGGCATGAGTTCCAAAGTCTTGGTCCGGCGTTGGTTGCTGTCGCTTCTTCCCTGACGTCAGTGCGCCAGGGGTATATAAGATGCACCTGACACCATTTTCTTCAGTCTTTCTTGCCGCACGGTACCCGAAGCAGAAGCAGTTCGCAAGTGCCGGTCGGCCGACTCCTGAGGTTTTCGAAGTCGAATTTCAGATCCGAAGTCTTCAATAAAGCTAAGTACCCCGTTGGGGAAACTTTTTTCTTGCCTCAGACCGATGTCAGAAAAAGTTAATAATTGTATTTCTTGTGGGAAGCAAATACCTCATTAGGACTTCCACTCTTACTGTATTCCATGCCTAGGCCCTGATCACGACGTCACTAGTTTTCGGTTTTGTGCTAGATTTAACAAACGCACTATAAAAAGATGTTTTGATTTTGCTTTGCACTACTTTGGCCAAAGGTTCAATTATACGATGCCGTCGGATCAGCTGACACCCTCAATACCAAAAAAATGCAAAGACAAGGATAAAGACAGGTATTCGAGGTCCAAAACCGACTACGAAAACTCTTCTAGGCCAGTCGCCGGTTCACCGGTTCTCAGTGAGGCGCTTTTGCAGCCCCTGACACCCGCTACTTCAGAGCCACAGGCTGCTTCCGACTCCCACGTGGAGACATCTAGGCCTCTGGAAACTCAAGGTATTGGGCCTACGGAAACTAATCCCTCAGATGGGTCCGGAGCCGCTGAGCAGGCATCGGCTTCTGAGGGTGTTTTCAGACCTTCACAACTTACCATTAAGACAACAGCCAAGACAAAGGTACCATTAAAGACAAAGAAACAAGTACAGCATTCTCCTAGACAGTCCTCCATGCCTAAGAAACAGATGCTCAAAATGGCCGAAGACCTCATTACTCTAATCAGGGGTTCCCATCCCCCTCCTGAGAAAAGGCCTAGGCAGGATACAGACTATGACTCCTCTGATCAGGTTTCCATTTCCTCTGATTCCTCTTCAGCCAGGGATACTCTGTACCCCCCTGTGAGGACTCTGATGCTGAAGAATCTATCCCTTCAGCCTCTCCTCCTGAGGATTATTCTTTTGGGGAAACTTTACATACCATGAGGGAGCATTTCCACTGGGAAAGTCAGGATTACTCAGAATCCAAGAAAAGGCTCAGGGATTTCCTCTTATTGCCTCAGCACAGGCCCCTGACTATTCCGCCTGTGCTAGATATTGTGGATGATGTGTTCTCTGAATCCAGTTTATCTCCTGACTCTTTGCCCCCTGCTCCAGCCAAGCCAGATAGGTATTACAGAGTCCCTGACTCTCACAAGTTTCTTAACAAAAACCCTTCTGCTGATCCAGAAACTATTTCCCAGGGTCCAAAAGGGGTTAAGGCTTCCATTGCAAAAAATCCAGTACCCACTGACAGAGATTCCAGAGCTTTGGATAGATGGGGGAAGAAAGTATACACTTCTGCAACTTTAGCAGTAAGAGCTTTAAATTGCCAGTTTCACATGCTTAAGTACCAACAATATTTAATGGCTCAGTTAAAGCAGAAAATACTTGCAAGCTCAGAAGCTCCTGATTGTAAAGAAAAGCAGGATTTATTGCATGCAGTTGAACAGGTGGGAAAACATACTCTGCAATGTGGTTTTGATTCTTTAGAGGCCTCTTGTAGAGCCGCAGTCACAGGTTCTGGGATTTGAAGACATGCTTGGTTAAAAGAACAAAGTTTACCTGATCATGTTAAGGCAAAATTATTGGATGCTCCTTTACAGCATGATACCTTGTTTGGTATTAAGGCAGAAGAGGTGTTAAAGAAAATGGAGGATAAAGCTAAATCTATGCAAACAGTCAAGGATTTCTTACAGGTACAGCCACTTCGGTTTAGCAGAAATTGGCCAACAAAGAATTGGTCCTTTCCAGTGTCAGACAGACCACAGAGAGGCAGATAGAGACGCCCAAGGGGCAGATCTCAACCCCAAGGCTCAAACAGACAGCGACAGTGGGGCACCTCAACCTCAAAAGGTGGTGAGGACAAGTCTCAACCTTACAGGAAACAGTCACAATGACTTTCCCCTTCGTACACCAAGCACGTCCCTTTTGGAAGCCCCCCTTAGGGGGAAAACTAGCACTTTTTTCTCAAAACTGGCAGATAATCACCCAAGACAAATGGGTCCTGAATATTGTGTCTCAAGGTTACAGATTCCACTTTCATACCTTACCAAGGCTAAAAGGAATGCCAGACCTGCCACCAAATCAATGGGCAGAGGCACAAAAACAAATTTCAGCCCTCATGGACATGAGAGCTATTCAAAACGTACCACAACAGGAACAAGAACAAGGGTTTTACTCAAGACTCTTCCTGGTCCCCAGAAAGGACAAGGCCTGGAGGCCCATACTAGACCTTTCAATTCTGAATACTTACCTGGATATTCCAAAATTCAAAATGTTGACATTACAACAGCTTCTACCCATGCTGGGCAAGAAGGCTTGGCTTGTTACTCTGGACCTCAAAGAGGCATACCTGCATGTCCCTATCAGACAAAATTGCAGAAGATACCTCAGATTCAAAGCTGGTACAATGCACTACCAATTCTCTACACTGCCCTTTGGCTTATCTACTGCACCCAGGGTCTTCACAAAGTGCCTGGCACCAGTAATTGCATTTTGCAGACAAAAAGGAATTCAAATATATCCATACCTGGACGACTGCCTCATTCAAGCAGAGACAAAGGACATTCTTCTACAGCATCTGGCGTTTGTAAAAAGGTTGCTAATTTCTCTAGGGTACACAGTAAACGAAAAGAAGTCAAAACTAGTACCCTCGCAACAGATTATATTCCTGGGTGCCAGCTTAAATACAACGGCCCAGATGGCTTACCTCACGCCAGACAAACAAGTTCAACTAACTCAATATTTTCAATTACTGGCAAGAAAGTCCCATCTCCCTGCAAGAAAAATTCTGCAGGCCCTGGGATTCATGGCATCCTGCATACTACTAATACCATATGCCAGACTGCATATGAGGAAATTACAATGGTACCTGAAAAGTGTTTGGATTCAACACTCTCACAGTTTAGAAGCAGTAATACCAATGATTCCCCGCCTACAACAAGAGTTTCGATGGTGGGCACGGGCATGTCACCTAAACAAGGGTCAGCCTTTTACCCATCCCACAGCCAGGCAAAATCTAACAACAGATGCTTTGGATTACGCCTGGGGAGCACACATGGCAGGAAAATGCATTCAGGGCAAGTGGACCACAGACCAGATGCATCTTCACATCACTCAAAAAGAGATGTTGGCTGTTCAAAATGCCCTAACAGCTTTCAAGGACCTTCTACATCCAGGACAATTATTACTAAAGACAGACAAACCACAGTAATGTGGTACATAAACAAGCAGGGGGGCACTCATTCTTATCCCCTATGCAGGCAAGCCATGACCTTGTGGAACACAGCTCTAACGTATCAAGTTCACCTGCAAGCACAATTCCTGCCAGGAAAGAAAAATACTCTGGCAGACGATCCAAGCAGAAATATCATGGACCCTCACGAATGGAAATTGAATCCACAAATCTTCTGCATGGTAATGCAAAAATGGGGATGCCCAGATATAGATCTTTTTGCCTCCCCACTGAATTGGCAACTACAAAAATTCTGCACAAGGACTTATCACAAACAAGCATGGAAAGTGGATGCTCTTCTGTTCAGCTGGAAAAACCTAAAAGTTTATGCCTTCCCGCCACTGCCTCTCCTTTCAGAGGTACTCCTAAAAGCCAGACATGAAAAACCACAGAAGATCCTGATTGCTCCAGACTGGCCACGTCAGCACTGGTACCCTATCTTAAGGAACTTGGCTCAAGGCCCACCATGGATTTTGCCTCAAATTCCACACCTTCTGACTCAACAAAACAATCAGATCCTGCATGGTCAGCTCAAAACCCTAAACCTCGCTGCATGGCAGATACATTAGTCAAACAGGCAACACCTCTCTCTAAAGCTGTTATGGATGTCATTTTGGAAGCCAGGAGGCCTAGCACCAGGAAAGCTTACTCAGAAAAATGGAAGAGATTTTGCGCCTGGAACCAGGCTCAAAACCTTGACCCTCTTTGTTCCAAACATTCCTCAGATTTTACAATACTTAACTGAGATGCTGGACAGAGGTCTATCCTCCTCATCAATTAAGATCCACGCCACTGCCATTTCAGCACATTACAACATGGATCCTCCTTTATTCTCTCATCCCTTGCTAAAGCAGTACCTCAGAGGGGCTAAAAACATAAGACCGCCCCGGAGAGCACCAACACCAACTTGGGACCTCAACTTCATTTTGGAAAAACTGACCTTACCACCTTTTGAGCCAGCCAATACAGCTGATCTAAATTTTTTATCATGGAAAACAGCTCTGCTCCTGGCAGTAACTTCAGCACGAAGAGTCTCAGAGCTACAGGCATTAATGGCAGTGGAACCTTTTATAATTTTTCATCAGGACAGGGTATCTTTAAGGACAAACCTACCTTTATGCCAAAGGTGGTATCTAGTGTGGCTCTTAACCAAACCATCCATTTGCCAACTTTTTATCCAAATCCCCAGAATAAAGGGGAGAAACTTTTGCATTCTTTGGACATACACAGACAGCTACGCTTCTACTTGGACAAAACAAAGGCTTTCAGGAAAACTGAGCAACTGTTTGTAACATATGCTGCAGGATCACAGGGCAAGGCTATCTCAAAGCAGACTATATCCAAATGGATAGGACACTGTATTTGGTACTGCTACACACACCATGGAAAATGAGTCCCAAATAACATTAGGCCACATTCCACCTGGGCAACAGCCACTTCAGCAGTCTTTCTCAGAGGAGTACCTACCAAGGAAATTTTGGAGGCTGCAACTTGGAGTTCAGTGCACACCTTTACCAAGCATTACCACCTGCCTCTTTACTCTAAATCCAGAGCAGGCTTTGCCACTGCAGTTCTGCAGGGCCTCATAGCCAAGCCTAACTCTTTATGGACCAGCCACCCAACCTCAGCTTTGGGATTCTACCCAAGTGTAATGACTGCAGCAGTGTAACACAATGAACATAGTACAGTTTTGTACCTACCATAAATGTAGATGTTCGAGTGTTCACACTGCTGCAGTCCAGGTTACCTTCCCTCCATCCCCTCTGAACTAGCTGGACTTATCTATACCTTTCTATCCTATACAACCTTTGGGGTGTATTTGCTGGTAACTGAAGCTATTGTTTTTTTATTTTATATGTGTATTTTTGATTAGCAATATGTATTGCCTTCCTACTTGGGGGCACCTGACATCTGGGGCAAGAACAACTGAAGAAAATGGCGTCAGGTGCATCTTATATACCCCTGGCGCACTGACGTCAGGGAAGAAGTGACAGCAACCGACGCTGGACCAAGACTTTGGAACTCAGGCCGACTGCGGGACCACCTGACGGCAGGATAACCCAAATGTAATGACTGCAGCAGTGTGAACACTCGAACATCTACATTTATGGTAGATACAAAACTGTACTTTATGTACTCTCCATAACATTCCATGTTTGTAGTCCATCTCGCCCTTCATTCGTACGAATCCACCCACCTATCCCCATCCTGGAAGTATCTGGAGACAGAAAAATATTGCTATTATCATTTACTGGAGACCTTTTATTATTGGGTTCTTTCTATATGGTTATTATTATTTCTCTGAGTTAGCAGCAAACAAGATCTGGGGATTGTACTGGTGCACCATGGGATACCTACCTAGCCACGAGCAAACTAGAAGACTTTTGAGCTTGTAAAAAGGCCGAGTCGGAGCAGAGGATCAGCTCTGAACCCATGTGTAAGAATGAAGGGCGAGATGGACTACAAACATGGAACATTATGGTGAGTACATAACTTCTTTTTCTTCGTGTTTCACTGTTGCAGTCATCATACTTGGTTTATCTGCCTGCAGGTAGCCCTCAGTCGGCTCGAATATCAGAGACTTAGTATTTCTGTGTCAGTTGCTGTCACTCCAGGACTGATGTCAGGTCGTCAGGGTTATAAAAACAGGCAGCCGATGCCATGACATCAGTCTTTCTTGCCGAGGAGCCCAAAGCAGAAGCAGTTTGCAAGTGCTGGTCGGCCGCTACCTGAATTTCGTTTACGGATTGAATAATCCTGGTCTTCTAAAACTAAGTACCCCGTTGGGGATCCTTTTTTCTTGCTCTAACTGATGTCAGAAAAAGTTACCAATTAGCTTGCCTGTGGAAAGCAAATACCTCACAGAGATTTTCATTCTTACTGCGTCACGTATTTAGGCCCAAAGCACAACATACCTCGATGTTGGTTTTGTGCCTTGTTCAACGCCCCAACCATTCATCGTCAAGCTTTCTTTGTCACTAAATTCTTTCACTCTCGATCTCCTTATTCTGAAATGGCTTAGGTAAGCCATCCAACTACCGATATTCTGAAAAAGCGTAAGGATAAAGACAGAGACAGACCGCATAGGTCCAAAGCTGCCGACGACGCTTCCGTTAAGCTAGTCGCCAGTTGGCCGGTACTCAGTGAGGCGCTTTTGCATTCCTTGATGCCCGCTTCTATGGATTCGCAGGCCTCTACCGAGACCCATTTGGAATCCAGTATGCCACGAGACTCTTCTTCGACTATGGAACCTGCGGATGTCTCTACCTTGTATGGGTCTGGAGCCGCTGTGCAGGCACTGGCTTCTGAGGCAGTTCGACTCAAACCGACGACTTCTTTTTTTTTCTAAAACTACCAAGTTTCTTAGGCCAAGAGCACACGCTACGCCTAGAAAACTGACAAACAAAGCGCATGCACCTGCTCCCATGCCACAACGGCAAATGTTTAGAATGAAGACCTTATTACGCTGATTAGGGGAAGTCAGCCTTCCCCTGCTAAGAGGAAAAGAGACCAGTCCCCAACAGCTTCTACAGACCAGGAATCTGATGACTCTGAGATTTCTGATTATGAAGACATGCCCTTATCGGCTTATGGGGATTTAGATGCAGAGGGATCCATTCCCTCTGCCTCCCCTCCTGAGGATTTTTCTTTTGGTGAAACCTTGCATACTTTAAGGGAGCATTTCCACTGGGAATGCCAAGACTATCCTCAGTCCAAAAACAGACTCAGAGAATTCCTAGATTTGCCTCACCACAGGCCTTTGGCAATACCCCCTGTCCTGGATGTTGTTGATGATGTTTTTATGGAATCCAGTCTTACTCCTGACACTTTACCTCCTGCCCCTAGGAAACCAGACAGGTACTACAGAGTACCTGACACTCACAAATTTATTTTCAAGAATCCTACTGCTGACCCAGAGATCATTTCCCAAGGGCCTAAAGGTATCAAGGCAACTACAGCTAAGAATCCCACCCCTTCGGACAGGGATTCCAGAACTTTGGATAGATGGGGTAAGAAGGTATATACCTCTGCAACTCTTGCTGTTAGGTCATTGAATTGCCAGATTCACATGCTGAAGTATCAGCAACAGATTTTGGAACTTATTAAACAAAAAATGGCAACCTTTACAGACTGTGCAGAAAATAAAGAATTGCAGGAGCGTATGCACTCTGCAAGCCAAGTCAGCAAGCATACTTTGCAGTGTGGCTTTGACGCCCTAGAAGCATCTTGCTGGGCAGCAGTCTCACTGGCTTTGTACTGAGAAGACATGCTTGGCTCAAGGAGCAGACCTTTTGCCAGACCATGTCAAATCAAAGTTACTAGATGCTCCGTTGAACTAGGAAAGTTTGTTGGGCACCAAAGCAGAAGAGGTTCTTAAAAAGATGGAAGAAAAGGCTAAGTCTATGCAGACTGTTAAATAATTCTTACAAGTGCAACCCCCTAGATTCAGTAGGCATTGCCCTTCCAAACAGTGGTCCTTTCCAGCCCCCTCCAGGCCTTCTCAAATCAGACCCAGGGGAAACAGACCACCCAGACTACAGTCTCAGGGTATGCAGAGATCTAAGCAATGGAGTGCCCCCACCCCTAAAGCAGGGAGTGGTAAGCTACCTCCTTACGGAAAAAACTCACAATGACTTCTTTACTCCACTCCCCAGCCCTGCCCAATTGCTTGTGCCCCTAGGAGGAAAACTTGCCCTTCATGTAAAAAACTGGATGTCCATCACACAAGACCGATGGGTCCTCAACATTGTATCCCAGGGGTACATATTTTATTTCCACTCACTGCCAACCCCAAGAGGGTTCTCAGACCTAACTCCAAACCAGTGGGCAGAGGCTCAAAGCAAAGTTCTTTCCCTGCTCAGTATCAGAGCTATTCAGCCGGTTCCAGTAGAATAGAGAGGTCAAGGATTCTACTCCAGACTCTTCCTGGTATGCAGAAAAGAAAGCTCTTGGTGCCCAGTCCTGGATCTTTCAATTCTCAACACCTTCCTGGTGGTACCAAAATTCAGAATGCTTACCCTGCAACAGCTTCTTCCTATGCTAGCCAAGGATGCCTAGTTAGTCGCCCTAGACTTAAAAGAAGCCTAGCTGCACATCCCCATAAGGGAGCCATGCAGGAAGTGTCTACATTTCAGGGCCGGATCTATGTATTATCAGTTCTCTGCACTTCCCTTTGGCTTATCAACTGCACTCAGAGTATTCACAAAATGCCTGGCTCCAGCCATCGCATACTGCAGGCAGAGAAATATCCAACTTTACCCGTACTTTGACAACTGCCTGATTCAGGCGAACAGTCAGGACTTGCTATTACTGCACCTGACATTTGTGAAAAACCTCCTCACTTCCTTGGGGTGCAGCATCAATGAAAAGAAATCAAAACTGGTACCCAGTTAAAAGATCGTATTCTTGGGAGCAAGCTTGGACACAAACATCCCAGATGGCGTTCCTCACTTCAGAAAAACAAGTCTGTCTGGCAGCCTACTTCAAACAAATGGCCACTAGAACCCAGCTATCCACAAGAAAAATACTGCAGGCCCTAGGGTCCATGACCTCATGTATACTGCAAATTCCATATGCAAGACTGCATATGAAGAAACTTCAATTGTACTTAAAAAGTCTTTGGTGCCAACATTCTTAGGACCTGGAAGCAATCATTCCTATCATACCCTGTCTAAGGACAGAGTTCCTGTGGTGGGCAGAAGCATGCAACCACAACAGGGGACTGCCCTTTACTCAAACCCAAGCCGCCCAGACCCTAACCACAGATGCATCAGATTATGCCTGGGGAGCACACTTGGGTGGCAGATGCATTCAGGACCACTGGAGCCCAAGTCAAATTCATCTGCACATCAACCAAAGAGATGCTAGCAGTGCAGAACGCCCTGACAGCTTTCAGGTCCCTACTTTTTCCAGGACAACTTTTAAAAAAACATACAACACCACAGTTATGTGGTACATCAACAAGCAGGGGGGAACCCACTCTTACCCACTTTCAGGTTAGCCATGGTCCTGTGGAACACGGTTTTGGACATGCAAGTCCATCTGCAGGCTCAATTCCTGCCAGGCAATCAAAACTTACTGGCAGACTGCTTAAGCAGAAATCTCCTAGAGTCGCATGAGTGGCAATTGGAGCCCAGCACCTTCAACCTTCTGATACAGAAATGGAGGACCCCAGAGGTGGATCTCTTTGCCTCCACCTTCAACCACCAGCTCAGCAAATTCTGCACCAGGAACCCTCACAGCAGGGCCTGAAAAGTGGATGCCCTATCCTTTCAGTGGGTAAATCTCTACATCTATGCCTTTCACCCTCTGCCCCTTCTCTCAAGAGTATTACTCAAGATAAGACAGGACAGACCAAGGACAATTCTGATTGCCCCAGACTGGCCACGCCAGCACTGGTGCCCACTCCTGCGCAGGCTCTCACCGGTGCCACCCTGGCACCTACACCAGAACCCAACCCTGCTCTCGCAGCAGGAGGGAAAGATTTTGCATCCGCAACTGAAAACTCTAAATCTTGCAGCCTGGCTTATTCCTTGAATTCTCCCCCAGCAACCCTAAGCAAACAGGTGCTGGACATCATTCTTGAAGCCAGAAGACCTAGTACAAGAAAATCCTATGCTGATAAATAGAAAAGATACTCCTCCTGGATTCAGTCTAAGGGAAAGGACACTACCCTGCCCTCCCTGCCTCTAATACTGGATTACTTAGCAGATGTACTCCACAAAGGCCTGTCCTTTTTCTCCATTAAGATACATGCCTCAGCCATTTTGGCTCATTACAACACTGAGTCACCCCCCTTCTCACACCCCCTTATCAAACCATTCCTGAGAGGGGCAAACAACTTAAGGCTGCCAAGGAGAGCACCCACCCCTGCTTGGGACCTTAACTTTGTACTGGAAAAGTTCACGCTTTCCCCCTTTGAACCTGCAGCGTCATCAGAGTTAAAATTCCGCTGTTGGAAAACAACATTGCTTCTGGCCATCACTTCAGTCAGAAGAGTGTCTGAGCTTCAAGCACTTATGGCAGTGGAACCCTTCGTTATTTTCCATGCTGAGAGGGTTTCCCTGAGGACTAACCCTTCCTTTATGCCTAAAGTGGTATCCAGTGTGGCTCTAAGCCAATCCATCCATTTGCCAACTTTTTTCCCTAATCCGCAGAATAATGGGGAAAGGATCCTGCACTTTTTGGATGTGCACAAACAGCTCAGATTCTACCTTGATAGGACTAAGCCCTTCAGAAAATCTGACCAGTTACTAGTCAGATTTGCAACAGGGGCAGAGGGCAAGGCCATATCAAAACAAACCATTTCCAAATGGATAGCACACTGCATCCATTTCTGCTACATCCACCATGGGAAACCAACCTCTCAGGGGGTCAGAACACATTCCACTAGGGCAACATCTACCTCTACAGCATTCCTCAGGGAGTCCCTACCAGGGACATACTGGAAGCTGCTACCTGGAGTTCTCTAGACACCTTCACCAAACAAGAGTTCTATACACACCTTCGCCAAGTATTACCACCTGCCTATCTTTTCCAAATCAAGAGCAGGTTTTGCATCTGCAGTCCTGCAAGGCATACTAGCCAGCCCTAACTCTTCTTGACTGCTTCCACCATTCTTCAGCTTTAATAATCCACCCAAGTGTGATGACTGCAACAGTGAAACATGAAGAACATAGTACAGTTGTGTACACTTACCATAAATGTAGATGTTTGAGTGTATTCACTGTTGCAGTCCTGGTTTCCCTCCCTCCAACCCCCTGGTTTCTTTCTTTCTTTCTCTCATCTCTCCATGCCTTTTTACTCTCCCTTTACAGGGGTATTGGTATTTACTTTTTACTGGTGATGTTTTCCTCCACCATAGCTTAGCTCCCTATTGGAAGGCTCCTGACATTTGGGGCAAGAAAAACTGATGTAATGGCGTTGGCTGCCTGTTTTTATACCCCTGCCGACCTGAAGTCAGTCCTGGAGTGACAGCAACCGACGCAGAAATACTAAGTCTCTGGTATTTGGGCCGACTGAGGGCTACCTGCAGGCAGATAACCCAAGTATGATGACTGCAACAGTGAATACACTCAATCTACTTTTATGGTAAAAGTGTACACAACTGTACTATCTATCTGGGGAGGGATGCCTCATGAAACAATGGCTATTTAACCAGCCTGTAGTTATTTAGATATATACAGAGAGTATTTTTTTTAAAAGCTCAGTGATATTTCCTCTACAGAATACTTTTTTAGAACTGCTTTGTTCTTATGATGAGTTACAACCATATTTTTGAAGAAATGCAAACTAAGCAAAACAGAGGCACATCTGAACACTAGAGTAGAGCCTTTGTCACCTTACTATGTTTATTTTTTCTGTAAACATTTAAATAGTGAATCACAACTGTGAATAGAGTGATCACTAACTGAGTATAATAACTGTCAGTAGTTATGTTACGTTGTTTACATATGACTTAAAAACATCAGATAGATAGAAATGAAAAATCCTTTGCCCGTATGCATGTATATGTCACTCTGTTTTACTTTCTCTAATGGTTACCACCATTGTACCTGGACTGTTGCTGAAAAGGGTCCAACGACTAGTTCACCACCAATTTGTTTAACATATGTATGTGTATAACTATTTTTTCTTCCATATTAAACAAACTGAGCACTTTTACTTTAAAACGTGCATAATTTTTATTTATTAATATTGTAAAAGGCAGTAATAAATATAAGTAAAAACATGAGAACAAAATTAGGCTGTAAGTTAAAAAGATAACACTGGAATAAAATAAAACCAAATAAATAATACTAAATTGCAACAAATTAATATATTTGTTAATGTAAGTATAACAATATATGGGCTTCCTCAATGGATTAACTGTCTTAAGTAACATGTGAGGGACTTCCAAAATGAAGCTTGGTTTTGCACGTCCAAATTAGAGATGGTAGCTGATCTTAGTGGAACATGGTCAGGTAGATGAAAGAATGCATTCCTTAAAACCAGTGATTGTCTGTTCCTCTCCTGACTGACGATCTTGTTTTGTCTTGAAGACCCATAGAAAGGCAAAAGCACTTAAATAACAATGGGATGCAGACCATGAGGAGCATGACAGGCAGCATGTGGAATCTGTGCAGCACAGGTGAAGTATAACAGGCCTGAGATGCACCAGTCATACCCTAATAGCAGGATTCTTCACCCACTGAAGGCAAGAGAGATCACAAGCAGTAAGCACAAGGTAAAGTGCATTGCATAGCCCAGCTGAGAGGGTATTAATGCATGTATTACTACAGCACTAGTGCACATATCACTACAGTACTAGTGCAGAGCATGTGTTGTCACCCTAGTCGGGTCCAAGTGTAATGTTAAGTGCTTAACCTAAGAGAGGTCCTTTAGGTGGAAATAATATTAACTTAGCAAGTCATCTTTCAGTGTCAGTTAGTTGTTCATCGTATTGCACAGGGGAAGCACCCACAAGGCACGAACTGCAACAACCTACTTTCACCTGAAAATGGTTAGAGGAGACAGGAGAGGCATTTCCACCGTAGAATGCTCCGTCATCACCCCAGATGTACAAGACAGCTGACAGCAACCTTCTTCAAGACAGATAAGGCAAAGACATTTGATCTCTACCTGGATAGCATCTTCAGAGGTAGTAAAGTTGAACGGAGATGCCTGAGTGAAGGAGAGGTAAAGCAGAGCACTGCTGTTGCTGATTACTTGTGCCTTTAGTGACATCTTCTAATGGCAGTATATGCACGCTGAACAATATAGGAACAGGGACTGAAAACTGCAGCATTTCACAGTCAAGCAGGGGAGTCTTAAGAGAATTAACAGTTAATGTGGCCCAACAATGGTGACCTGAGAAGTTCATAGATTCATAGGTTGATACTAGGCTGTCTGCCCTAGGGCATTTATAAGCCTAGCCAGAGTGTGTTTGGCTTTCGCCACCCTTTTAGATTAGTTGACTGCCTCTGTATAGTAGGTCACAGAAGGTAGCCCTTTTAAGGTTAGTTTACTGTACCTCTGTCAAGCAGGGACACAGAAGAGATCCCAGGGGTAAACGTACGATCTCCCATCCACTCGTCAAGATTTCTCTTGAAGAGGGTCAGTGAGGGGCTCTGCCTAACATGGATTGGGATTTTGTTCCAGAGTAAGGGGAGCCTCTGGGATATGAATCTGTCCCTCCAGCATGTCCTATTTATTTCTGTGCTGAGGTTCAAGTCCCTGGAGCGTGTAGTTCTAAGGGATTTGGATTTCCTGAGGTGAAGCATGTTCATTAATTCTGGGTTGGACATGGCTTTATACGTCAGACACAGATCGCTTCTGAGTAGGTGGTACGCAACTGAGTAGAGCTGGAGTTTTTTAGCCGAACTGCATAGGACAACTGTTTGAGCCCCTTGATCTTCTTGGTGAGATACTTTTGGGGTCTTTCCAGTTGCTGAAGGTGTCGGGTAAGGTACATCCCAAATGGGGCATTGTACTCAATTATGGGCCTGATAAGAGATGAGTAGAGGGGCACAATGACCTCTCTTGATCTAGATGTGATCCCTTTCATGATAAAGTGGGCTATACAGAAGGTCTTTCTAACCACTTTGGCAACGTGATTGTCAAAGGAGAGATTGCTATCTACTTGGGTCCCCAAGTCCCTAATTACTTCTTCCATACTTAATGGATTACCACCTATGTGGTAATTTGTGGGCACTTTGTTTTTCCCAAAGGGGATGACTATGCACTTTTTGGCATTTAGCTTTAGGCCATGGCTCAGGCACCAGTTATCCGTCTCTGTGAGACCCTTTTGGAAGATGCTTGTGTCAGCTGGAGAGTCGATTACAGCACCCAGTTTGCAGTCATCTGCGAACTTGGTCAGCCATAGTCCACCCGTGTTAGCCTGTACCTTGGAGAAATATATACCGAACAAGAGAGGTCCCAGGACTGAGCCTTGTGGGACACCACTTGTAACTGGTTTAGAGCCTGACATGGCACCTGCTATTCTGACCATGTGGGTTCTATCCCTGAGCAAGTTTGCAACCCATCTTGTGACATAGGGGTTGATATTTAAGCTGGTGAGCTTATTTATGATGCCCGAGTGGGGTATTGTGTCGAAGGCTTTTGCGAGATCCAGGTAGGCTGTGTGGACTACCTTCCCTTCATCTATGGCTTTGGTAACTGTTTCAAAGAAGTCGACCAGGTTCAAGAGGCAAGATCTGCCCTTAACAAAGCCGAATTGGGTAGGATCCAGTGTCTGGAGGTTCCCAATGTCTTTGTTTATGATTTCCATGATGATACGCTCCATAGCTTTGCAGACAGGCTAGTCAGGCTTATAGGGCGATAGTTTCCAGGGTCTGTTGTGGCACCACCTTTGTGGAGTGGGACCAATGTTGCTGTACGCCATTCCTTGGGTACATATCCTGTAGTAAGGCTGAGACTGAACAGTGACTTTATATGAGGGTTTAGTTTTTCTTGGAGCTCGTGTAAGATGCAGCCCAGGACACCGTCTGGTCCCATTGATGCTGTGTTTTTTTGCTTTGGAGAGGGCAGCTCTCACCTGTACATCTGTGATCTCAGGAAGGCTACACCCTGTTGGGATAGACATTTGCTCTTTTGGTGGGGAAGGGGGAGAGAAGTTTGCACTGAACCTTTCTGCCAGGATGTTGGCAATGTCTGTGGGTTCAGTGTATTTTTTGTCATTTTGCACTAACTCAGAGCATATCTGGGAGTTGCCTCCTAGGTTTCTGACATAACTAAAGAAGGCCTTGTGATTATCTTTAGTGTCTTGTGCAATTTTTTTTTCAAAGCTGGTCTTAGATGATTTTATGAGGGATCGTAGTTTCTTGCTAGTAATGATCAGTGACGCCTTCCCTTTTTGGGATTTTACTCTGTCATGTAGTAGCTTTCTCCTTCTGTTGTATAGCTTATTTATGGCCGGGGTCCACCAGACAGGTCTCCTGCCTTTGGAGGAGTGAGTCTTGGTTTTATTTGGGATAGCATGCTCCATGCATTCCTGTAGGTGTCCATAGAATGCTTTTGTAAGTTCTTCACCATGGTTTCCTTGGCTAGGGGTGGGGACGGAATATGGATGTCCAGTGAGATTTGTTTATGGTCTGATCTTACCAATGAGGGGTATACCTCTGGTGTGGAACATAGAGACCCCATGTTGGTGATGACCAGATCCAATATGTTTTCCCCTCTTGTGGGAGTGGTGACCAGTTGTTCCATAGCATTTGAGTTTATAAATTCTAGGAACCATTGGGCGAGGGTGTTTGGGCTTGGGTAGTTTTCCCAATCGATGTTTGGGTAGTTGAAGTCACCCAATATAATAGTGTTTGGAGAGACCTTCATATTCTCCAGTGTTCTCAGGAAAGCCAAGTGAGGTTCCTGTGTTTGGGAGGGTGGTCTGTAGCAGGCTACAAACTGAAAGGCAGTTATTCCCACTGTTAGTTGCACATGGATGGTCTCCGATGCTTCGTGCAGTGCCACTAACCTGGAGGTGTGGGTATCTTTGATAAATATGGACACTCCACCTCTTTTTGTGATTCGGTCCGAGTTTTGGGGCTGGAAAGCATGGTATGAAGTATAACCTGTTAGTGCTGGGGTGCACTCGGGAGCCTTGAACCAGGTTTCTGTTACTGCAGAGATATCGATATTTTCCATACTGAGGAGAGTCTTGAGTGCGTGCATCTTGAGGTTTAGACTTCTGGCGTTGAGCAGTATTACCCTTAGTTTTTTTTTTCTTTATGTTGTCTATGGGGCAGGTTTGTCTTTTGAGCCTTGCCTAAAAAAGGCACTAGGGGGGGCAAGAGCCTTTGCCAGTAATCAAAAACCCAGGGGTGACAGGTGCAAGCCGTCCCTAGGGAAGCAACATGGCTTGTCGAGCATGTCATCCCAGGCTGACAGACACTGGATCCCCTTTGAATGACACCAATACTTTAGCCAGTTGTTAAAATTGATCATTTTGTCTTTATACTGTGGCATCATTCTTTGTGAGGGTAAGATGCTACTCAAGGTCATGGTCATACGGGCCTGGGCTACATGATCAAAGAGCTCCTGTATGTCTTTTTTCATGTAGTCTAGGGAGGTAACGTCTCAGGTCATTCACACCAGCATGGACAATGACGGAATCATATTTGTACTTGCTTTGGAGTGACCTGAGTGCTTGTGTTATGTGGCGGATCCCGGCACCCGACAGGCAGCTTACAGTAACCTTCTCCTTGTTCAGCCTGGTGAGTGGGACGTCAGTGTGTCTGACAATAGAGTCACCTATTACAAGTGTATTAGGTGTGTTGTTTAGCCTTAAGGGCTGTGACTGTGTGGCATACTGACTTTGTGAGCTATGTGCTACGTGGATATTGTTTCGTGGTAGGTGTTGCTTGGATGTCTGCTTTGGAGGTCTCTGCTGCTTAGGCAGATTTTTATTTAGAGCCTCCGAGTATGTTTTTATGTGTTTATGTGTTTGGTTTGCTGATGCGATAGGTCTGTGTGAGACTGGATTTGTGGTGTGTGTAGTTACCTTCTCCTCCTGACAGGCTGTGCCAGTACTGGGTTGAGAGAGCTTAGCCTCCCGTTTGGCTATATAGTTGCATCTCTCACATATATTTCAGCTTGTTGGGAGGAGGAGAGGGTGGTCTGTATACATAAGGCAGTTGTAACATTGCCTCAAGATTCCCAGATTCACCAGCTGGACTGGAGAGTAAGTTCAAGGCAAACCACTTTAGCACCATTAAGATAATACTCTGCTAAGTATGCAAACCTGAGAAGTAGCAGGCAAACCACTCGAGCGCCGTTCAGACAATACTGCAGTAAGTGTGCAGTCTGCTATTGCTGCGGTAGTCCATGGTGTCTGCTGCTGATGAGAGAGCAAGGAGGGATAAAATCAAATATAACCTTTGATCCTTCACCATCACAAAGTCATTTATCATTCGAAGGAAGATCGTCTTAATGCAGTATTGATATCTACAACCAGACTGTTACCGATCAAAGGAGTCGTGAAAAATATGTGAATGTTGCAGTACAGCTGTCACTTTCTTTGTAATCTTACTTAGAGACATTCCAAGTAAGGCTTTTGTAAGGAGAAGATTAGCTAAAGCTTTTTTAGCAGTGGGGTACATTGCATAAAAGGAGTATGACAGTCCAAAGTGTATGTATTTGCAGGTTACCACTTCTCAGTTGTGTAAATTACTGTGCTTTGCACTTTTCTTTGTGCACCTGAAGGTTGCCAATATGCTGTTGTACAGTAGTGACATTTTAATAACGGTATTCTGAAAAGAGTTCTCACATCGAGCCTGTGCTTATGTCATAGATCCATGTGGGCTAACGGTCACAGTGATTAGAACTAAAAGTACCAAAGGATATAACAAAACCACGTTATTGTTAAAAAAAATGCCCATATAGTCCAATATTTAATGGAGAAGATGCTTTTGTTTTCCTTTCAGTGTGCTAGGGGAACAATAAAATACAACTGATGTGTGCTTCCAGCTAATTTTAAAACAGACTTCATTGGATCTAATCATCCTTCCCAAGTACTGAGATTTGTAAAGCTATGCTTGAACTTGTAGGGGTGTTTGGGGAGGGGTGGGAGTAAAGGAAGTTGAAGGTAGTCTTAAAGTAAGTGATTGACAGTAAACCATGCATTGGAAAGTGCGACATTAATCCAGTATACTCTACTCCGGTGATGGTGAGCCTTTTGGGCTTTGGGTGTCAAAAATTCAGAAAATACCTATCTTGACTCTGCTGGTGTGTCACCCCCCCGAACAAAAAAGAAACAATTTTTTACATATTCATTTATTTAAAAAAATACAGTCCAGTCGTGCTGCTATGTACTATAAAAGTAAAAGAAAAATCAGTGACTTACAATAGAGAAAGTTATATGGGCACTAATAATTGGGTTTAAAACAGTGCACAAAAAATAACTCTACTTTTAATAGTAATTTTTAATGGAACTGAAAAAGATATGGAACACTGCATTTGATTTGATTAACATCAATTAATGACTTTTTTGTTGCTGAGTTTTAATTGATAATTGCAGGGTCACATATTTCTTGTATTTTTGTTCATTCAGTTTCTTTGGTAACTCGGGTATTGGTGAACACTTGTGTGTCACCCAGAACATTGTGGTGTGTCACCTTTGACACGCATCATATTTTCGCCATCACTCCTCTAGTCTGATTTACTTGGCTAGGTGTGCTGTTAAAAAAAAAAAGATTTGAATAATGGGACAGGGGGAAAAAGAGACAAAGTTACAGTGTAAAGCTTTCTAGTAACAGTAATAAAAAAGGAAAAGTGATGCCTAGAAATGAAGAATATATGGTGTATTACTTTATCATGTGGCATAAATATATGGGATAATTGTACATCTTGCGTACTTGCCATATGTTTCATTATTTTAGAATTTTTAACACAGACACACGCACACACGTCAAAGTACTGATTACAAATATATTTGTTTTTAGTTTTACATTTTTTCCCCTTCTTAATATCTGCTTTTGATTTTTTACCTGCTATAAACTTAAATTGTGACAGTTTTGCTAATGTTTCTGAGAACGTTATGGAGCTTGCAAATTAACTGCCTTACTTCAAACTAATGAGGAATCAAGTGGAACCGAAATAAAGTGGTGATTGCCAAATGGATGGTATTAAAATGCTATTATTTGATTAAATCAATACAAATTTTTATAGAGAGCGTGGAAGGAATTAAACGAAGTATGAAACCCTTGAATAACTAAAGGATGGGCTGTGACAATATTGTCTTTAAAAATTAATTAAGCTTAAAGTTAATTTTCTTTTTAATAGAGACTCATATTTGCTTTGCACTGTTCGAGGGCAGCAGAGTATGCATTGGCCCCTTAAGCAGCACTGCTTGCTTTCCGGAATCTTCATTCTGGTGATGCGTGGCTGTAAAATAGTCTGTTTAAGTAGTAGGTGTTTTAAATGGATATGAAGTATGCAGAGTGTATTAATATGTGCATGTGTGTTTGTAAACAGTACGGTGTAACTAAGATGAGTAGACTCCTAAGGTATATTAGAGGTGTGTAGCAATGGGCATAGTATCTGCCAGACCCACTAGTTGCCACTAGAATGTCCCTGAACTACTCGTTGTAGTTTAGGAAATGCTTGTGGCTGAACTAAGCTTTTGGGCAGTGCTTCAGTTTCATAGCTTGCCTAACAGATTGTCAGGTGTTGAAAAGCTTTGTCCCTTTTCTCTTATACACACACACAGACATACACACACACACGTATGCACTCTCTCTGCCTGTTTCTGTGAGTCAAAATTTGAGTTTTGTATTCATGCAAAGATTGTGTGACCGTATGTGTGATTGAATTAAAACAGCTGAGACACATTTTCACGGAACCACATTTTATTAGATTGAAACATAAAATGACCGTAATGTCAAAAACAATAAGTAAAGCACAAAGTCAAATGTTTGTACAGGGGAGAATCATCTCTGCCACACCCCTGCTGTTAGAAAGAATTGTGCCTCCCACCACAATCTTGTTACTGTAAGTTTATCAGCTCCAAGATCACATAATAGTGGGGACAAGGAGAAGCTTCCTCATCTGACTATTCACTGATCCTGCACTGAAACAATCCCCAAAAGTCCTGCAGTGATCAACAAAACAAGAATCAGACAAAAGTGACAAACAAATTGATGTGCAGCCATCCTCATGCATGTATATGTATGTGTAGAAGAAGCTTACTACTTACCCAGCTGCTTGCACTCTGTTGACTATTTACCCAGCTACTTGCATTCTGTTGACTACTTACCTAGCTAACTTGCATTCTCTTAATGGTAATATAAAGAAGCAGAGTGTAGTGTAGTATCAAGTTTAAAGGCCAAGAGCAGCTCTGGGAAGTGAAACAACAGCCTTGGAATGGAGTGAGACTTGTAGCATTTCGAATAGACAGTTACTGGAAAAGTGACCTACGTAGGCTCACAGTCAAAAGGATCCTGTTTTATAATGAGGGTACAGGTGAGCGTGGCAGGGAATCTCTCAGCATGGCTATGCAGGAGGCTGATAAGAAAACTGGAGGAGCTTGGGTTAGGATCGAGACTGAAGAACTGGAGGGCTGCATGGTTAGATGATAGGACACACAAAGTCATGGTGAGGAGGAACAGTGTCAAAAATTGAGTTAGGTGACAGTGAAGCACCTCAGGGGTCTGTCCTGGGTCTAGCACTCTTCATTGCATTTGTGTCGGATATGTCTGGACTCTGGAGGAAGAGGGAGGAGGATCAGCCTCCTTGTAGATGACATAAAGATAGGTACATCCCAGGAGGATGGAGGGGGTGTCTAAGGAAAGATCTGGAAAAACTGAACAGTTGGGCAGAAATAGGGCTATTGTAAGCTTCGGTGAAACAAACCCAAAGTGATTCACTTAAGCAGCAGTAGCAGACTTTTTCTTTAAAACACTAGAGTCCCTGACAGCCATGATGTTTGTAATACGTGCACTACATTACATGATGATCTTTCATTGAACACTCTAGTTCCAGTAGTTCCAAGGAACTCCTGGGAGCAATTGATAAAAATGTCTGTGGGTAAGAGGGGACTAGAATTTTCCGGAGAAAATCAAGGAAACAAAGGTATTTGGAGCAAATAACTGTTAAGGAAAGGCAGGAGAGTTGGATGAAGTGAAGCAGAAGTTTGGATTGCAGTTTAGAGGCTGCAATCTTTACTTGGGATTGATGTCAAGAGTACAGGCAAAGAGAAAGGGATTGGAGAGTGCCAAGTGGAAGACCAGCTCTGGCACAACTTTTAGCTGAGTCTAGAACAGAAGCTGCTGTTAAGAAAAGGATAATTAGTAGGGCATATAAAAACATTGCATGTTAATTATAAGAATCAATTAAAGGAGGTTTGAAGTGAGGAGGAATAGAGAATGGAAAGGCACTATACAAAGGAATAGTGGGGGGGGCATCTGTATAGCTCCTAAATATGCAACAAAGTCCAGAAGGCATGAAATTTGGCTTGGAAGTGTTTGCGTAGGTATTTTATACCCTAAGCAGACTTCAAGTTGTTTTTCCTCAGGAAAAGAGCAAATTCTTGCAGTCTGATAGAAAAGAGAGAGGTAATTGGGAACATATTTTTTAACCATGTAAGAAATTGGCAGATTTTTAAAATTTCCTACAGAGTACATTTTTAGACGTGTTGAGACAAATTTTTGTAAATAAGGAAATTATTATTTTGAGCTGGGACACGGGATCTGAAATGCCCATACATGGTAAGGCCTTATTAAGTTTAATGCAAGCAGTTGTCAAAAAATCAGTTACTAGAAAATGGAAATCAGAATCTAAACCAACTGTGATTGAAGTGCTGAAAATTATAAAGGAGATAAAAGAACTGGAAGTGGGATCTTTAGAAAGGGGAAGGAGGAAATCCCATAAAAATAAATGGGAATTTTGGGAACAATACATGCAGAATATTGTTCAGGAAGAAGAGTGAGGTTTAAGGGAAGGCAGGAATTCAGCAATTTTAATTAATGTTGGAGTGAATGATAATTGTTAAAAGAAAACATGTATACTGCAGGAAATTTATGAGAAGCATCACTATGGCTTTACTTCAGCAATTTTCTTCAGGGCCGTCCTAGGTGGTCGGGAGTCAACTCAGTGGGTGCATGGTCCAAAGGACACGATCTTTCCAGAAGTCATCCTATTACATCAGTGTCATGGAGACAAGAGCAATTTTATTAACCCTACAAGTGCTGCAGGATACACTCCCTCCCTCCTCGATTTGTAGTTATTTTTCTGACAATATCGCTTTCATCTAATACGTCAAATAGGATGGAACAGGCTCCTCCACATTATCTCAGGTGCTAGTGGGAGTATGGGAGTACTGAGTGTATGGAAGTCAGCAGTTTCAATTCACCGTTTTCTAGTTGATGCACAGCCTAAGGTAGCAAACTGTATTGTGGACAGACTCAACCATGGTCAGTTGATACCTCTTGAGTGGTGACTCAGTTTGGTCACTGACAGAACTTTGTTCCTGAGGTAGGAATCCCTGGTCTGCTATCCATTTACGTCTTCACTGAAGCCAAGTAATATGGGAGATGTTTCTCTCTCATTCACCATGCATTGAACAGAACAGTGAGTCATTAGTCCAGGACTGGCCTTGCTGTTGCTTTATGCCTTCCCTCATTCCCCTACTTATGAGGTTCATGCACAAGGCCAGGTTTTACAGTTGTAGAGTCATTTTAGTGGAGTAGAGAGAGAGAGAGAGAGAGAGATACTTGGTGTCATGGGAAGAAGGAGTTACAAAATTAACTTGGAAATGGTATATCCACCGAGCTGAACATATTTTGCACACTTTGTCCTGAAGGTCAATAAAGACTGAGTTTTCCAAACAGATCTATCATTATGATAAGTACTTTGCTACCTGTAGACCAGCTGATGTAGACACTTTCATCCGCAGCTTGCTTATGAAAACATTTTAACACCAATATGTTCAGAGCCCTCAACATCTCACTCCTTGTCAGGATGTGGCTCCAGTGGTATACAAAACAGATCCTTTATTCGTGGTTCATAGGAAGAGTGAGACTACAGAGCTACAAGGTAAACGTAGTGATAGCAGTCATACAGCTGTTTGTCTGAAGGCATTTGCCATGCAGCTGTTTTTAGTTGGCCTACTCTGTGTATCAGCAAAGGTTTGTAAAGGATGCAGCTTGATGCCTGCTCTGAGCATGGCTCAGTTGTACATACCAATTGCTCAATAGAGCACTTACAGTTATCTAAGCATTTGTCTGGCAGACTACTCCATTCTCCTGCACTGGTCATACTCCATCTCACCACTCTATTCCATCTTTGCTCTGTTGCTTTGGAAATTGCATATTTGAGAGATGTTAATTGATTAAGACTGCTCTATTCATTTCCAAAGCTATGCTCTACAGATTTTGTGCAGCACACTTGTTTTCCGTTGTACTTTAATTCACTTGGAAACGCTGTCTGTGAACATGTTGTAGTTTTTTGAGGCTCCCTTTTGAAATGCTGGGACTAGCAATGCCAAGTCCCGATGCCAAAAGAAAGAATGAAAATGCAGAAGAGCAAATATCAAACATATCTTTTCTCCTTTAAACTTGTTTATTTTGCAGGGAGAAAGTTTCTGTTCACCCTCCAATGTGGGAGGCAAGTCCCCCCCATTTCTTAACTTATATTTACCAATTCTGATATCACCATATCTTGGAGAAAAGGGAATATTCTGAAAAATGGCAGTCTGCGGTTTAGTATATGTAAATCAGGATTTTCGGCAATTTAGTCTCCACATTATGGGACTCAACATTCTGAGTCCAGGTATTTCAAATGGCTGCCTTTGTTAACTTTGAGATGCAGGGGTGTCATTACCCAGAATCTTTTGGTGAATTTGCCTGTTACAGCTGATGGTAATCCGTTTGTGAAAGTAAACCAAAACTCAAGACTAGTTGTCTGTGAACTGCTTGAAGTTAAGGAAATCTGGAGAAATGGGGTTAAGATGACCGCCTCAAAAAACTCCAGCTTTACTCCGTAGCATATCGCCTACTCCGAGGTGATCTCTGCCTAACATATAAAGCTATGTCAAACCCAGAGCTGTTGGACATGCTACACCTAAAGAAATCCCAATCCCTCCAAGCTACAAGCTCTAGGGACCTAAACCTTGTCACCACAGTAAACAGAACACGCTGGAGGGATAGATTCCTGTCCCAGAGACTTCCTATACTCTGGAACAAGCTACCCATCTATGTCAAGAAAAGTTCTTCATTAGCACTTTTCAAGAAAAATCTTGATGAGTGGATGGGAAATAGGAAATACACCCCGGGGATCACTTCTGTGTCTCTGCTGGACAGTGGTACAGGAAAATAACTTTCTTGAGTGGCGCAAGCTATGGTACCTTGCTGGCTAGGCTTATGTAGGCCCTTGGGCCGATAGTCTAGTACCTACCTATGAACCTATAAGATGGTTCCTCATTTTAAGTAATGGTGTTTACATGCATCTGTTTGTAACCCTTTGCATTAAGATGATGTGATCTGTAAATCTGATGTAATTTGCAAATTACTGGCTGTTGTATAAGTTGCCTAGCAGGACAGTGGTTAGCATTAGACATCATGGTGCTCGATTTTTAATTTTACTGCCAGTGGGCCCCTGGTTTCCTTCCACATCCCACTTACATGAAAGTTAAGTGAGTTAGCAGTTCTCAGCTTGTTTCTAGGTGTAAGGTAATGGACCAGTGTCGTATCCGGGCATACTTCCTATCTTATACCCATTGCTTGCTGTGATAGGGTGCTGCTTTCTTTGATCCTGAATTGGAATACGTTGATGTTGAAAATTAATGGTTGGATGAATATTACTTTTTATTGTTTTGTGTCAAGACCTAAAAGAATATCTCGTAGGTGCCCACGTTTAACATTCAAAAATGACTGTGCGGCTGTCATTAGGCAGAGGCCTTTTCTTGCCCAGAATTTACTGTTGTGCTACGTTACTTGTAGTCTTTGCTGACAGAATTTGAAGAAATGGCCCTTTTTTAGTGCAAAATCTGTTACTTTGTGTCCCACATGAGAAGTACCTTCATCAACATACTCTTTACAACAAAATTATCTTCCCTGTTTTTTTTCCATTTGCTCTGAATTTCTGCTTTAAGTGGTGATGTTTTAAAAGTTGTTTTTCCCTTTTTGTAGAACAATTCTGCCATGGGAGTGAAGGTGGTGAGCCCCCCCCCCCCACCAACCTGTAAAAGTAAACTCCCTCTCCAGGTCATACAGCATATAAAAACATGAGGGGGAAAAAAGCTTTTAAAACATGTTATATTGATAAGTTGCATTTGCAATAAGTTCCGATCAGTAGTGTCAGTGGTGCAACAGAAAAGTGGTGCAACAGAAAGCACACTCACCTTTTGTGCTTAAGGTATTGGGTTCTATTCCCACAGTAGATAGATGGAATGCTGACACTGCAGTGCAGCATAACGGGTTGCTGCACTGCGGAGTGTGTCATCATTTGGATCTGACGTTAAACCGATGTCCCATCTGCTTGAGTAGGTGTAGCTCAGGTGGATGTTAAAGATGCCACATCATGTACCTATAAAAGTAAAAGGGAAGTTCCTTGAAGCCCTGGCCAAATTTCCCCTGTTAGTGGTTAAACAGGATGATGCTGTGGAGTTCATCCATGCCCAAGTCTCCACAGGCGAGGTTCCTTACCATGTTGTGGCCAGCTACATGTCGCCCTGTATGACTTTTGAAGCTCACAACTCTTATTTGCTTAGATCTACTAGAAGCGCCCTATTCTTGGAGACTTTAACTGCCTTTCTATAAACTGGGAAACATACACTGCCTCTAACTCATAGGCACAGAGTTTCCTGGACTTTTATCTACACAGACACCCTGGACCAAATAATGTGCACTCCATCCAGAGGACAAAACATATTGGACCTAGTACTCACCAACATGGGAGAGTGTTGCCCCCTTTGGCATGTACGTAACCAAGCACTTGAAACAGTTGGAATGTCCTCAACGATTCCTCACCAGGAGAATCCAGGGTGTGAATACCCTGTCCTACACAGATTGCCTTAAGGCCCTACCTCTGTACTGAGTCTTCTACAGGTTACTGAGAGGTAATCTGTGCCTAGCATATAAGGTATCCTCACTTCCAGTTTTGATGGGTCTCTTGTACATTCTCAAAACAGCACCACTACAAGCAGTACATCCAAGACCTGAACTTTGCCTGCAACATAACTAGAACATGCTGAAGAGACCGATATGTGTCTCAAAGGATTCCCGTGCTATGGAATAAGCTCCAAATCTATGTGAAGCAGCGTTCATCTTTGACCCTATTCAAAAAAAATCTTGATCATTAGATGGAAAATCACAAATTCACCCCTGGTCTGGCTCCCATGTTTGTAATGGATAGAGGTTGGCAGTAAGTAAGTTAATCCCTAACTAACACCCTCTCCCCACATAACCCTTAGCTCCCTCTTTATTACTTACATACCCCACCATGTAGACGTCCAAGGAACTTTGGGACGAAACTGGGTTGGCTTGCAAGGCTAAGCTTCTAAAGACCCTGTTTTTTGTTAGCCTAGTATAAACCTAAGAGCCCATTATAAGTACCATCTTGGGTCTCCCCCGAAAAGAGTCCACTAGCCTAGTGGGACTAACCCAGTCAACAAAGGATAATTAACTAAGTAAATAAGTAAAATAAATAATGAAATAACCTAATCATTGGGCTGCCATGTGCACAGAATAAGAGTAAACTACTTTGTACTGCTAATAGTGTGGCAGTGACAAGGTACATTGTTTTAAGTTGCTTCTTTCTGAAACAAAAAAATAAAATAAAAAAACTTGTAAATGCTACACAGTTAAAGCCATCAGTAGAGTTGTTGATAAAAATATTAAAATTATCTTTTTGGAACTTGGCATTAGATTCTAAATGGCTAAAGTTCATTTTTAGTTTTCCTCTGTGCTGGATGGATCTCTCTGCAATAGTAATTGTAGTTTACCACCATTAAAACCCCTAGTTTAACCTGTTAATATGTCCATTTTTAGATATCTTTTAGGAAGCAGTATATTTGTAGTCTATTGAGCTTTGTTTGTGGTTTCATTAGGGGACACTTCGAGGCTAAGACACAGTTAGATGGTGCAGCTGCCAGTGCATCATATGTATCTCTTAACTATCCAGATTTTTCCCTCATCTTTGTTGGTCTTTTCCATGTGTGGTTTTCTGGCAAATCATTGTGGATTGAAGTCACTTAATGATTCACATTTGAGTTTCAGACTTCATACCCTTCAGAAAATGAATGCTAATGCAAAAATCTGCCCTGATTCTTGGGCTGTGTACCCCCATTATTTCTGGCTTATGATTAGAGGCTGAGAGACATTGGGAGCAGTGAAACTGGGGGACAGGGTATCTGTAGTGAGCAACACACACACACACACACACACACACACACACACACACACACACACACACACACACACACACATATATACACATACATAGATACTAGGTAGAGTGAAAGGATGTGTTTATTTACTTGTGCTTTACAGTGAATTGTTCCTGAATTTTATGACAGGAAAGTATTGGCACTGGATGCCACTAGACTATGCTTGTGTCATAAATTATGTTTGCATTTTCGAGGGCAGTTCTTTATTACTGGTACTGTTAGTTTGCAGACTATGCCTGGACGTGTCTGTATGTGTGTGCTAGCCTGCACATGTACCCAACATGTCTCACACAGGGACTTGTTGACTTCATCTGTCACTGCCAGATCAGTGACTAGAGGAAGGAAGCCCCTTGGTGTGGATCTGTGCTGTCATACCAGTGTGTGCCTTACTTAAGCATTCAGGGGAAGATAGAATTTATTGGTTTAGTTATTTTTGTGAAGATGTGGTTGTTCAGTGTCTGTAATTTCAAAACTAAAAATGATACCAGCTTTTTTGTGTATTGGGATTTGTTTTTACTGATAGTCTTTAAAAAGCATACCTGGATTTCTAAAATTTTATTTATATTGTGTAGCACCTGCCTTCAGAACTGAGCAAGAGTTTCTCTCTCTCTTTCTGCTACTTCAAAATCTTTATAGTATAACATAACATAGCAATTAGTAGACCGTTGCAAAGTAGCAGTAACATTTATTCTAGAAAGGATATCAATCAGATGTCCCTGATTTTGTCTCAAATTTTAGCTCTGACCCTTTTAATCACTCCTAAAACTGATGACTTTTGGAAAATAGGTGGTGAATTACACTTAAATAATGACAGTGCTTAGAGTTTTACACTTCTGTTACTTCAGAAATTGGAAATTAATTCAGATTCTTATTTTGTCAGTGTCTCTAGTTAACAGAACTAAAATTTAAAAAAATGTCCGTGATTATTTCTAGATCTGTCCTTGATTTGTGGAGAGCTAAAGTGCTGTATGAAAAATCAAGAGATAATCATCTAATCGTAATGCGTAACAACCTTTCTGTTCTTTTGTAATTATTTTGTGTGTTGCTTTCTTTGTTGGTCTGTTGGCTAAGATCTAGAATGCGTAGGCTTTAATAAGAGCTGTCAGACCAACTCAGTGACCAGTAAAATAAATATTGGATGAAGTGAATGCAGTAAAACTGGAGGTGGTCTGGATGACTGCTTCTGTATAATTTGAATGAACTGATTATTGTAGTGTATCTTTGATGGATTAGTAGAAAAAATGCTGTTGTTATTTGTAATCCATTTCAAGCATTTTGGCTCAGAGGAGTTCAGAGATCTGCAGGTCAAATCATGGAGTGCCTGTAACTCAGACCTGATGAAATGTTGCACTTTGAGTTGCTGAAACACAGCAACCATTGTTAGTCGGCAGCAAGACAGCTTTAAAAAATATATTTTCTTGTTGAAGCATTGCTGAGTCAGTATTATAAGATATGCTGTATTGGAGGTAATAAGATATTAAACAGATGAATTCAAAGTGCTGCAAATGGTATGGCATGTACTGTTGAGGATGGAACTCCAGAAAGCAAATTTAGAGACATACAGTTTGTGTTGATAACAATAAAACGTACTTGCTGTTTTCTGCAGTTTAAATTCATGGTGTTGACTTCTTGACTTCTTAGCAAACACTGGCCGAAGTAACATAGGAATGGGAATCGTAACATGTCTAGATTCCTTCCCCACCCCTCTCCAAAAAAGAAAGAAAGGAAAAAAGCTAGGGCACTGCAGCTTTAAAACTAACTACCTTCTTTGCTGTAGTAGCATAGGTGTTGTCTGGGAGCCATGTATGATACCTATACGTTAAGTAGTTTTACATAAATAAAAGATTTCCTGATGCATAGCACATTGACTTGAAGCTGTTTATGCTTTGTCAGCAGCAGTAGTAACTACATAAAGACATCCATGCTCTGTCTGTTTCTCTCTCTATCACACACACACACACACACACACACATTCAAGAGACGTTGCTTCATCCTGGTGTCTAGGAGGAGCAAAGATGCCCAGGCTTCCCTAACTACTCACAGGATGACAGCATTGAACCGGCATAGGGATTAGCGGTAGGGTCAGTTATGTGTTTATGCAAATGTTCGGAGTAATGAGGTAACATAAAGATGTATGAGGCCAGTCACTGGCCAAAGCCTTTTCTATATGAGTTTCCCACCCAGGCTACTTCCCATTGTAACTTTCAAGCACATTTCAAGGACTCAGCATCATGGCAGTAATAGGATGATGACTAAACGGACATGAGACGCATTCTCCCTGCATTTCCTTTTTGCAGTGATGTCCAGACTGAGGAAGCATAAATTAGTCAAAACTAAAACCTTTATATATATATATATATATATATATATATATATATATATATATATATATTGGGGATCATACTGCACCATCTTCATTGCCGTGTTTACCCACTTTTAGTTGGAGGGTGATTGGCTCCCTGTCACAATCAGCGAGACCCAAAACAGTGGAAAATAAATGGTAAATTCCCAAACTTACTGTTATATGATTAAATCTTCTTTTTGCAGGGGAACATTCCCTCCCTGTACCCACGGTATTGGGTTTATGCTCCCACACCTCTGCTAGCCTTTATAGACTAATATAATTTCACTGTACCCTTGAGTAAGGGGACCTTAATTTTAGTATGTGTTCCCAAATTTGAATCTACACTTTTGACAGTTTGTGGACTACAGTTATTGCCCTTCCTGTTATTACATTACCCTAAGGTGAAGTTCCAGTGGCCGTAGCATTCTCACCCTCATTGACCCACTTCTGGCTTCAGAGCCTTTCACCAAGCTCTAGAGTCAAGAAGAGTCCCACCACTCTGTGGGGCTTCCACTTCTTGTCATAAAGGCCATCATGGAATCTGATAACAGATGCCTTCATGAGGAACAGGCAATCTCGTGTAGGGTCCTTTTTTGGCATAGGGCACATGTGAGACCTGTTAGAAAAGGGGATATACCTACCCTGATTGAGCCAAAAAAAAGATGGCTTTCCTCTTAAGTTCTAGAAAGAGGCTTGAGATCTTGGCCCTTTATGCCCTGGTCATGTGGTACATGAACAAACAAGGGAAGCATGCAATCGTATACAACCTAAAGACAGTTGGTACTACCTTGGTAGTGGGCCATCATTTGAGACATTATCCTTACAACCTTTCATATTCTATTGAAATGAAAGTCCTGGCAGACTCTCTCACCTGCTGTTCCAGTTGAATAATGTGACTTTAGACTCTCAGGTTGCTGCGGGACAGGATTCCATACAAATCAGAGAAGTACCCCTTTTTAGGGGATGACCTCTGACTTCAGCTTCAGGTCTTGTTTCTTCATCAAAACCATTGCTCCCACTGGTCTTTTTGGCAGAGGTCTTGGCAGCAGTTGAAACTACCTTAAAATCTTCCTTTTTATCTTTTAATGGACAATATCAGGCAAATAAAGCCAAACCCCACTATCCATAGATATGCATATTTTGGCTTTGTTATGACCTCATCAGCATAGCATAAGCAGAGTGTTTGACTAAGTATAAGAAACACAGGGTTGTTATACCCAGCTGATGTCCATTATCATTAGGGTGACTGCAAAATATCCCATATAACGAATTAAAGCCGAAATATGCATATCCATGGCTAGTGGGGTTTGGCTTTATTGGCCTGATATTGTCCATTAAAACGACTTCAAATGTAAAAGTCATGGGCAATCAGAATCGCCATATAGCTGAAACACCTGATGTTCATAAGGGTCATTTGCATATATCCCATGTGTCTCTGTTACAGGAGGTTTGGGAGGTCACTCATTGGAAGTTCTATCTTGGCTGGAGTTTTCATTTATTTTTTTTCTGATTGTTTTTTCAGTGTGACCTTCTAACTCTTTGTTTTAGGCTTTTGGAGTATGGGAACTGTCATTAAGGGGGTGGGGCTGTGCATAATCAGGCTGTGTTAAATTTATGCCTTGTGTGCAGGTCAGATGCAGTAATTTAATGGAATTATTTCTTTTATCAAAGGTTATTTCTAAAAAATGTTCTCAGTGGCAGAACAGGACACGTGTCAGGAAGATTTATTTAAAAGGTCTTTTCTAATGCTTTGAGTAAGCATTCTTGTCTTCCCTTTCTGTACACAATTCATGATCTGATTTAAAAAAAAAAAAAAAAAAGTTTAATTTTAATTAGGAAAAACATATAAGGCTGTAAAACTTTTCGTATACTGAGGCTGTTCTGCTAAACCACATTAAACTTGTAAAATATTATAAATATAGCTAATGTTGCAGTGCTTTGATCATCATTTGTGCCTGTTAAAATGTTTCCCCTTCACAGAGGTATACTTGCTTGTGTTATGTATGTGTATCACACAGTGTCAATGTTTCTTTTTTGTCTGCCATCTTATTGCTGTTGTGAAAGATGTTTGACCTCATAGAGCTACTGTACTCTGTAGAAAGGAAAGAGCAAAATAATAGGAAATGGGATTCAGATTTTAAAACTTGAGCAACTAGACCTCATTGTGATTGTAACATTCGCTTAAAGCCTAACTACCTGATTCTATACTTTAACACCTGCCTGCGGGGGAAAAAAATAAAAATCTTCACCATTTTGTAAGTGAAATCATAAATGATTCTTGCTATGGAGTAAGGTGTTTAATAAAATGACTTAACTGATAATTTATACATCCATGCACTTACACAGCGAATTAGTTGATTTAGTAGTATATTGGGGTGTGTGCAAATTTTTGTTTTATTAGCATGGTCATTATGATATATCCATCAGTGACATCAGGGCTGGCACATTTCTTTGCCTGATGCATGCTTAAAATGCTGGGGACCTGCTTTGCAGAGTGGTGCTTTGCTGTGGTTTTCTCACTGGTTATTTGCCAGGATGCTGTATTCACCAGTACAGCTTTATCACGTTAGGACAGGAACAGGATGTTTGTAACCCCAACCTATCTTAAGAATAAAGGAAGCAGTTTAAAGGCACAGTGAAACACTATCCATTCAGCTAGAGATATCAGTAGTCTAGATGTTGTTAAACTCATTGACTGAGTAATTAATTAATTCATTCATTCATTCATTCATTCATTCATTCATTCATTCATTCATTCATTTTTCATTGCATGTTTTATTTGGTTCAGGATCATAGGGTAAATGAAGCCTATCCTAGCACTGAAACTAATACTGGGTAGGACATCAGTCTGACCACAAGAGCTATGCAAACATGCAGATACTCATTCAGATGTACCGCACACACTGGTGGGCAGTTCCTCAACATGTCTTCGGGATATGAAAAGAAACAACACACGTGGCAAAAACTCACACATGAACAGAGAAGACAACAGTACTGTTACAGAAAACATTTTAGCCAGGAACTAACTAGAAAATCAAGCACTGTGAGGAAGCAATGTCACTTTTTATGTTGCACAGCTAATTCATAGAAAGAAATACGAATGTTTGTTGGAAACATTGCATTTTCAGTGATACATGCTGAAGTGTGGCATTCTGTATGCGTTACCATATTAACAGAAGCATGGGGACATTCATGGAATTAAAGTACAAGGTCTGGTTAGGAGAATCTGCAGAAAATATTTAAATAATCTTTTTGTGGGTGACCATATGTAGAAAGTGCAGAAAATGGGCTTGGCTGGTGATTTGGTAGTCAGAGTAATCCCCTGAGCTATAGCATGCTATGCATTGTGAAAGGCGTTACCACGGGGCTCATCGGTAAGTTAAATTGTACCACATGCTATAAACAGATAGTGGAGTAGGCCAACAGGCTGTTAATGTGCTTTGCTCTGGATGTGGATTCTAGAGATGCTTAGGTTGCTTTTCCTTGAGACTTTCGTCAGGTCATGTGTCTTTGTTCAGTTCTGGTGGCCATACACAGAAAGGAAAATTAGTCAAGTAGTGGATATACGGTGCAGTTACCAGAATGTTGTTGAAAACATGGCTGTGGCATAGGAGGCTTAGACAGAGTGGTATGTACACACTAAAGGCAAGGAGAAGACAGGAAGTTAGGGTACAGTTTGGGTATGTAACATTAACAGGGGACAAGACAGGTTGAATTTAAGGTAAAGGTTAGAGGGGTGCAACAGGATATGTGTGACACCTGCAAACTTCCTTTTCAGCATAGACCTAAGAGAACCCGTTTCATAGTGAGGAATCGGATTGTTGGGTCACGGACTGCATTCTTGAAAGCAGCACTGTAGAAGCAGTTTCAGGGGATTAAAGGAATAAATGGGACAGGAAGAGCATGGGTTGTTGGTAGACAAAGGGAATTAATTAGCATTGGTGTAGCTGCAGTAGCCAGGCATGCTTACTAGATCACAGATCTTCAGTTATCTTCATATGTTCAGAAAGCTTTCAGGGAGAAATACCTTCACCTTTCTGCTTTCACAGACATTTATTTGTTACACCTGGCACAGTTAGTCATTCTGTGCTATTCTTAACTAGCATTGTACTGTGGTTGCCAGATGAATAATTATTTAAACAAAATAATGTAGTATCTGCAGATGCAGTGTATACACATCCTTTTGCTGTCAGTTTGTACATAATTTCATGCATTTTTCATTACTTATCTTTGTTGTTGCTATTTGTCTTACTGGACTTGGACTTGCATCTGAAAATGGTTGGTTGTTATTGTCTAACTTTCCTCATCAGAAAATAGATCAAGATGGCGAGCTCACTGACTAGTTAAAGATAAACAGGTAGATAAACAAGTTATTTAACTTTCTGAGAAACACCGCCATCACCCATTCGGTAGGTATTTGCACTTTTTTTTTTTTAAGAAGCCGAGATGTAGCATTTGCATTGCCTTTTGTGTTTGTTGTAGGATTTTAAATAATCTTCACTACCTTGGGGTACAGGTCGTCTCTTTTATGTATTATGAATTACAAAATATTTTTGCAGCTGTGGTTATTATAAATTTGAGAGAATGTTTGCTTTTGTTTTTTTTTTTGAAGGTTAACATTGAACATTGACGGCCATGTGGTCGTCTGTGTCCTTGACCAAGGCCTCTTTTCTGATATTTCTTTGTCTAGACAGCTGTCTAAATCTAGACATGTCTTTTACGCTTTTGAATATATCCCCAGGCACTGGACTATTTTACTGCAAGAGAAAAGAAAATAGAGGCATTTTTCCCCCTCTGTGAAGGTCCAAGGCTAAATCAAACAGGAAATGATAAACAGCAAGGTCCCAGCTCTGCATCTACACACACACAAATTCTTATTACTTCATCAGTTCAAATCCTGATGATGAGGTTTACATTGAAAACTGTGGTGGGCCTTCCCAAGTCTGGCTTTACACGGGGGTATTTTTAAACTGATACAGCATTAGAATCTGATTTTTATTTATTTCAAGAAACACTTGTTTTCTAATCGCATGTCAGTGCCAAGTGTATGGGTACAGGCAAAACATTTGCTAATTGAAGTTAATTTATTGGGATCTTTCCAGCCTTTTTGTTAATGTGTTTCCATAGTGTCTGTTGTAAGTGTTGTGAAATAATTAGCACAGCTTTTTGTAATTTACATGCATCAGCATTAAAGATGGGGGCTATGCAGGTTTTGATAATATTACAGTAACTGCACTCACTGTAGTTATAATCTGCATTTGTTATTGGCATTGCACCAACAAACATCCACCAGTACAGGGGCATCCTGAGCTGTTCACTTCCCCCGTGGTGCCTTGGAGAATGACCAGTAGGTTATGAAAACTTAAAATGACCTGTATTAATTCAGTTTAAAACAAAGAAAAAAATGTCCAAAGTGTTTATAGTTTTGCTGTATCCCATTTGCCTAGCACAAAGGCATATAGGCTGCATCATAATCAACATCATGTGAATGAGCTTGGTATGCTGGTACAGGTAGATTTAATTCTTGCATTCACCCATTGAATACTGTAACAGGAAACCCATCACTTAATCCACTTCTAAATTCCTATGTTGCCTCATAAGAAATGGGTAGCTTTTCTTGGACGTACGTGCTCAATTTACAAAGATTACATAAAGTAAGGAATAACTGACGCTGAGTTCTAACGATGGTTTAAGCATGATCAGAGTTGGACTTTTGGACAAATTACTTTGATACGTGTGTATATATATGAATATATATATATATATATATATATATATATATATATATATATATATATATATCTATATATGTATATGGATCTATGTTGCTACATCGAAAGTACTTTAAATCGAAACGTACTACAGCAAACTCACTTTCACGAAAGTACATTTTAGCGAAAATACACTTTTGCAAAAGGAAAAAAAAACCGATAAAAACATACAAAAATAAAACATTACTCACGTTTATGCAGGGGGGCAAGGCCCCCTGCACCCCCCCTACTTTAATATTATCACTCCAAGATCACACTACAGTGGGGAAAAGGGAATATTCCCTTATCTCTGCTATATCTCAATCTAAGCAACAGTTTGCTTAGTTGTACAATCAACAGTACATGTTGATGTACAACTAAATATACATGCAAACTGCACAAAGTTCTTTTTTTTGCTAAAATGCACTTTTGCAAAAGTGATTTCACTGTAGTATGTTTTGATTTAACGTACTTTCGATATAGTGACTAGGACCCATAGATATATAGATATATATATATATATATATATATATATATATATATATATATATATATATAATTTATTTATTTATTTTGCCACATATAAAATAAAACCTCTTCAAATCCTAGAAGGAACAGACAAAACAGACACTCAACAGTCTAAACAAACAAAGAAATTAGAGACCTGGTCAAATCTACCAAAGCAAACTCCTACTCAGAAATAGCCCTCCAGGTGAAATATAACCATAAGGCTTTTTTTAATTATGTTTTTTTAACCTCAGTGGAGATGCTCAGCAATGTGCCAAGTTAATTGTGAGCGCCAACACTTACACCCAGGCTGAAGCTATATCAAACCTGCTGGCCGTCATGTTCATTTTAAACATCTTTCCCCACATCACCTCTTATCACATCCTAAGAAATACCCGCAACCATCCCCTACCAGTCATTATGAGGGGACAGGTCCTTACTGCACTCGCTAAAGCCAAAAACAGCCTCCATGGGTCCTGACAACATTCCAGGATGCTTCTTAAATAGATTAAAACAGAATCTATCAGGGCCACTCGAAGCCCTGTTTAACCACAGCCTCTGGATGGGCTTTGTCCCAGAGGAATGGAGGACTGCAGCAGTCATCCCTCTGCACAAGGAAGGCCCATCAATTGACCCAGGGAACTACAGACCCATAAGCTTGACCAGTCTTATCTGCAAGACCATGGAGAGAATTTTTATGACCTGATCAGTAACAACTTAGAAAGACTCCAAACACTGGACCAGACCCAATTTGGCTTTGTCAGAGGGAGGTCTTGCCTACTCAATCTAGTGGACTTCAAGAATGTCAACAGGACCAAGGGTGTGGGTAAAGCTGTACACGCTGTTTATCTAGACCTGGCCAAAGCTTTCGACACAATCCCCCACTCGAGAATCATAGATAAACTTACTGAGTTAGGCATAAACTCCCACATTGTCACATGGATAGCAAACTGGCTCACTAACAAGACAGATGTTATCCAGATAGGTGAACCCACTTCTGATAAGAAACCTGTTACTAGCAGTGGCCCACATGTCTCAGTGTTAGAAAATGCTCCTGTTTGGTATATACTTCACTGAAGTAAAGACCAGTGTTGGGAGCCTGTGGCTCACCAAGTTTGCCAACAACTGTAAGCTGGGAGCAATCACTGAATCCCCAGATGATGTTGACATCCTACAAACAGGCCTAAAAATGAAAAAATGACTGGTGCCAAAACCGTGGTCTGATACTAAATGCTAAAATGCGTAATCGTACCCATAGGTAAATCAGATATCCCTGCAAACTATAATATTGCCAGCACACCCCTAAAAACAGACCCAGTGGTGAGTGATCTAGGAACACAGATAGATAGTAAACTAAACTTTGACCACCAGGTAGCTACAGTAATGAGGAAATCCTTCTCTGTGGCCCACCATATAATTAACAGCATGGCATTAAGATCAAAGGAAGTCATAGTGTAGTTGTACGCAGCCCTCATCAGGCCTATAATTGAATAGAGTGCTCCCTTCTGCACGTACCTAACCAGGCACTTACATGAGTTGGGGCAGCCCCAGAGGTTCCTTACTAAAAATATACAAAGTGTAAGATGCATGTGTTATGGGGGGCCGAGTAAAGGTGCTATCTCTTTACTCTGTCTGATATTGTTTATTGAGAGGTAACTTATGCCTGACTTACAAGGCATTCTGTGATCCAGCCCTGATGAAAATGTTACATATTCACAAGAAACATTATACAAGCATTACGGGTTCCATGGACCTGAACCTTAATTGTGACTCTAACAGAACTTGCTGGAGTGACAGATTGATATCCCAAAGGCTACCCTGTCTATGGAATAAACTTCCCATCTTTGTTAAACAAAGCCCATCCCTCACTCTCTTCAAAAAGAATTTGGATAAATGGATGGGGAATCATAAATTCACTCCCAAGGTACTGCCCATGCCCCTTATGGACAGAGGCAGTCTGTAAATTGACTCAAGGCTCCAACACACAAAAAACATCCTGATACTACCCCATCCCATATATGGGGAACTAAGATATAATATTGTCATATCCTGGGTATTATTGGCTAGGCTTGTAAAGGCTCTTGTGCCATTAGCGTAGTAATCGCCTGTGTGGCTTAAATATCGAAGAAGAACAACTGTAGCAAAACCTTTGTGCATTTGTATCTGATGATGGGCTGTAGGCTTGTAACTTGGCTTTTTTTGCTGTGAAGTCATACCACTAAGAAATGGTGTTTCTGCTAATAGGTACCGTACTTAGCTGTTAGTCTCAGTAAATGAATACTACAGTAAACTGAATTTCTTTTTGGAGATGGATGGCTAGCATGTGCAAATGTAGTCCATATCAGCAGGCATTAAAAAATAAAAAGGCAACCTGACATATCAAAATGTGAGTGCAATCAGGTAATGAAGTGGCTATTAATGGCAGCTGTTATTGTTTACTAGCTATGTAGTGCATTGAGCATTGTGATTAAGCTTAAAAACAGCTAAATTGTATCCTGGTTCAGCACTACTGTAGCACGAGACTCAACAGAGCATCGAGGGGTAATTAACGTTGCAAAGGTCAAGTCTGCACCAAAAGAAGAAAGTTGTTGTTGTTGTATTGCTGACCAGTAAATAGCAGCAGCAGCAGGGCATGAAACGGCATTGTTTCAACTCCCGTTTCTGCTTTCTGTCTGCTAAAGTTCACCCAGTAGTTTGGCAACAAATCATACCTCTCAACTGTCCAGATTTTTGTAGAATGTACAGATTTTTGCCTCATATTTTTCATCTATTCCTCGTAAAATTTGTGATTTTCTGGCAATTCACTGGAATGCTCTCAGGATTGAAGTGACTAGATAATGATATACATTTGTGTTTCAGATTTCATATCCTTTAGAAAAATGCATGCTAAGACAAATACTGTTTTTCTAGCAACTTTCTAAGTTTATAAGAGTAGTATTTAAAATATGTCCCTATTTTTGGGCCTTTGTCCCCCCATTCTGTCAGGGTTTGTCCAGATTTTTTGTGTTGAGGTATTTAACAAATGCTTCCTTAGGGAATAATATATAAGGATATCATCTGCTTCCCCATTGCTTTACCGACTTTCAAAGCTGGAACAACAAATCTCATTTTTTTTAATTTTATTTTTAATTAATTTATAGTACATGGAGAAGATAAATATCCATGTACTACAAAGGATTATGAGTGGGTCTGTGATCGTAACCCCGTATTATGTGTTCTCAACGTGGATGCCAAGATTCACCTCTTGAGCTTGGCATCCTGGTCGAGAACACATAATAAAGTGGTTAGGATTGCTGACTCATTCATAGTCCTCTGTGTTGTAAACAGATGTGGGGAGTGCCTCACTGGTACAGTGGATCTTGTGAGTCCTTACCTTGTGGGATCACTGTGCATCTGGGTTGTGCCCCCTAACCCCCCTCCCCCCAAGTTAACACAGAAATTCTGGAAAAGCTGTACATAAAATCAGGTAAACGTTTCTTGCAGGTTTATACTCTATAAATGTTTCTCATGCGGTGTTCTTATATCTTGTGATATAAATTAGTACCCTGGTGTCCATTTTCTTTTTAATTTATTTGTTTAGGTGCTGTTAAACCACAACTCTTGGGTGTCTGGTGGTTGGTGAGCAGCCTTTCTCCAGAGTCCCCTCTTTTTCCGTGTTAGACTGTTGGTCATCAGATCATTGACAGTGTGTGATGCTGGTTAGCAGTCTGTACTCAAGGATCCCGGAATGAGCTCCACTTCAGCATTTTGCTTAGGTGTGGAGGACAAACTGCTTCATTGTTCTTCAAGACATCATTGGTTGGGAATTTTGCCAGGTGTCTGTGTCCACCACTCAATGTATGGTGCATACTGATGTCATTTGTTTTCTTCTCTTCTTCTTGTGGCCAGAAGCTGGGAATCAGACCTTCCAAGTTTCCCTGTTTTGGAGGAACATTTTTATTTTCAGGCTTGATTTAGGATGTCTGTATTTTTTGAAGTATGTCTCTATTTTCAGGCTTGATTTACCTTTGCACAATTTTCTAAATCCCCCCCACATCACATGCGATATTTGAGGCTGTATGGTGCACAGAAAACCAAATTACATGACCAACATATTAGTGGCTACAATAATTTAAAGAAAGAGAACACACATTTTACAAAAAAAAGCAAAAATAAATTACTTTGTGTGGTAGGGTTTTGCAATACAGTTCATTAAAGTCTACAAATTTTACAATGTCTCTTTGATAACATGCTTATGTTTCCATAATTTTTGCCACTCTGTTTTTAAATGTGTTTCTGTGTAGTATCCCAAGTGGTTAGAGTTATATGTTATTTGATATTCTGTTTTTATGCTAATTAGGTATCCAGATTTCTAGCCAGATGCTCCTATTTTTGAAGGGAATTGGTTACTATTTTCAATGTCCACAGGGTGAGAGGTATGCTAGAAATATCTGTCCAGTTGTATAGGCCCCTTTTCTGCAGGAGCTCTTTGGTCACTGTTGGCATAGAGAGCCTCCGTGACCTTGCAACCATGCTAGATTTAATCCAGTAGTTGTATATCGCATTAGAAGTAACACTGAGTGAGGTAAAATGGTTAACAGTTGAAGGTTTTCTTGTATGTAAAGGCTGTTTGGCAGATTCAGTATAAAGTAAAAAAAAAAAAAAAAAACATTGACAGTGTTAAACAAAGTGTCATGATTTATAATTAGAGGTACCATTGTCAGAATTGCTGACAACACCATTGAGGAATTTGTTCCTGCCAATATTTCTAAAATGTAAAATGAAAAAATGTATATGTAAAATACCAGTGGTGTTAATTAATTTTGCAGTAGGCATCTTATTCTGAAAGGTTAACCGATGATTTCATACACTAGGGAATTCTGCAAGTCGTAGTTCAGTATACTAGGTTACCTGGAAGTGGCTGCCAAGAGCCATGTCCTGGATCTTTCCATTCAGGACTATTGCAAATTTAGGGGAAATCACTTTTTTCTTCATTGTTGGTGGTCACTGGTCAGGGGAAAGTGAGGGTTATAGGAGGAAGTTCTCCTTCGATGGTACTTCATTCGATGTTCATCAGGTGCTTTAGAGTCTGATTTCCTTTCTTTTGCAAAGTGTTACTGTACAGTAAATGAAAAGAAACTGTATTATAAAGGGCTATGAGAGTTGAACAGTGAAGTGAAAGTCACGTGTAAAGTTTGGATAAAGTTTCAGGGGGGTGTATGGCATTGCCTTTTGAGCATTTTGTTTATTTCAGAATGGGATTCACACAAGTAGTTTTTATGTGTCTGTCTTGGTTCCAAAGATTGTAAGTATTGTTCCAGTGTTTTCCTTAGTTAAGTGAATGCTGTCAATTATTTTTGTTAGTAAAGGAATATCCATTAAAGCAACCAGGAGAGGCTTACTTCTGCAGGTAGTTACAAAAAAGTTGTGTTATGCCTATGAGTTTATGCAAACCACTGATTGCAAGTCCTTTCTTCATGTGTGACCCAAGAGCCACTGATTGCAAGTCCTTTCTTGATGTGTGACCCAATGGCCACTTTGTAAGTCCTCTCTTCATGGGTGACCCAATGGCCACTGGTTGTAAGTCCTCTCTTGCCACTGGTTGTAAGTCCTCTCTTCATGGGTGACCCAATGACCACTAATTGTAAGTCCTCTCTTCACGAACGACCCAAGGACCACTGGTTGTAAGTTCTGTATTCATGTGTGACCCAAGGGTAACTGATTTTAAGTCCTCTCTTGATGTGTGACCCAGGGGCCACTGGTTGTAAGTCCTCTCTTCATGTGTCACTCAAGCATACTCAGCTGTTAAGTGGCTGTGTCACTGTATGCAGATGAAGAGTAAGAAAAATAATATCCAGCAACGCAGTATGAAGTTTGTTAGGAGCTTGTAGCCATAATCGTTGGAACCACACTGTTTTAAAGGTGTTTCTAAATGATCCTCATTGCCAGTAGAAAAATATCACAGTGGTTGAGCCTCTTTATCCTGCAAACCATAAGTGTTCTATTAAAAGAGCACCTGTAAACACCTGATACTCTTCTGAACATGGGAGCTGAAGTGCCAGGTACGTTCTTAAGTTACCGGTCAACAGAAAAAACAGTGAACAGTTGAAGCACAGAACATTTTTATAGGTGGATTTAATAGGTCCACTTGGGAGGATGGTTTAACAAAACCCTTGTATTTCACCTATACTTTTTTATAGAGTCCAACCTGTCCAGTGGTGTAACAAACGCTCATAAAGTATTTTTACTCCCATTTTCTGATTTAACTTGCACCTCTGGCTTGGACAAAGAGCTGAGAGTCTCACCCTTAAAATGTACAATACTGTGCTGTAATATGAACTGCTGAGTTGTGCATTATAAACCGGTGCAGGCTGCGTGTTTGCATGAGAAAATTAACATTCAAAATCTAGCAACTTATATGTAAAAAAATGAATGTGCAGTTAGCTAACTTCCATAAACCAGCAAAGAAATTCATTTTTTTCTCACCATTTTGTGTATCTCTTTTTTTCTGCTCTTTGGATTAGAATCTGATAGAACATTATAGCAACGGTATGACAATATATTACAGTCTGTATAAGAACAGTTCATGTTTGGGATGAGCCTAGACATTATGCAAAAATTGTGGTTGCAGTGGTTGGAGAAGGCCCCTAACATTGCATTTCTATGCTTTCAAAGATTTTGGCTTGTAAGGCTGTAGCCGTACTTTTTTCTGTAGTGTAGCATTGATGTTTTTGGAATAATAAGAAACGTGTAGCACTTTGAAAGTCTGAAACTCATAACAATAATATCTGTTTTCTTTACTGTAATGACTAGTTTGCACTTTGCAATTGTTTTATTTTTTTCTGAGCCTTCCATTTGTTGTATTTTAGGCAGCTACATGATATGCTCAAAATACTTCAGATAGCAAGGTCTTTGATTATTTTGCCTTCTGTGTTTGATTCAAAAATACATCAGTACTTCTTACTATTTGTAAGGTCTATATCTTTCTTAGTCATAGGAGTAGTAGTAGAAGAAAAAGGGCTATTAATGTGTTAAGTCCCAAATACATTGTTTTCAACGTGGAGGAAGATTTATTTAAGGGCAGTGATCTTCAGATGTGCAGCATTCTGGGTGCCCGCCCGATTCTGCAGGAATTTGTACCAGAGTTGTAAAACATTAGCACAGAAGACTGTGGATCACTAAACATGCTGTGGCCTGCTTCTCTTCTTGGGATTGGTGCTAACATTTTGCTTCTGGTGAGAGAAGAAGTAAAGGAGCATTGTATCCCAGCAGAGTGAAGCTGTGGTGAGACCAGCATTAATAGAGACATTCATGCCACTCCCTCTTTTCATCATTCTTGACAAGTTAATTCTTTGTTTTCAGTAAGTACTGCTTGATTTATTTCTAACTTCAGAATATCTGCCTAAATACGTCCTTAAATTTTTTAGGTCTATGCAGTACTTTCTCCTCAAGTGTTTGGCAGTGCCCTGTACAGACTCAAGGCACCTTGAGTGATATTCGTCCGGTAAAAACACATATGAAATTTCTCCAATACCTAGTTGCACACAGGACAACTACTTTGCAGTGACAAACACTGTCCACATAGTTGCAAACCGGATACTCCTGACAGTGATTGATATTCTCACGTCAACTGTCTAATCAATAAAAACGGGTCTGTTGCCATGGATATGAACTTTCCTACTGTCTCCGTTACTGGCTTGGTGGATATGGGCATCCTGAGGCAATGTAGAAATTGCCTCATGTTTACTGGCAACCAGTTAATTCTCAAACAAATTAATATGGTAAGTGAGAGATGTATTTATACAATGTCACTGGAGGCAAAGCTCTCACATAAAAGTACTCCTAATGTCAATAAGGTTGTCAGTAGTACACATGCTACACCCATCACACACAATTCAAAGCAGACATATAAACCCACGTAGGCTAAGGCACTTAAATGTAACCTTTCTAAACCACAAAGACCTCCTAGATGAAATACACATAACAAATGCCCTCAGCAGCCCCAAATGTGCTCTTCCAAAACAACACCCACATCAACACATAGAGCTATATGTCATGGAGCTTCTACCTCTTAAGCCCATAAGGCAAGTCACCACACAATTCAACATGCTAGTCATTGGAGACTCCATAGTGAGACACACTGATGTTCCTCTCGCCAATCTGAGTAAGGAGAAAGTTACAGTCAGTTGCTTATCAGGGGCTAGGATCCATCACATTACACATGCACTCAGGTCATTGGACCACAATTACCAATATGACTCATAGTCCATGTGGGAGTAAATGACCTGAGACATACCTCCCTAGACTATATGAAGAGAGACATCATGGAGCTCTCGGAATATGTGTCTCAGGCTGGTATGAGCCTAGCATTGAGTAGCATTTTACCTTCTCCAAGGATAATCCCACAATACGAACAAAAGATGATTGACTTTAATAATTGTCTTAGTTTCTGGTGTCATTCAAAGGGGGTGCAATATTTGTCAGCATGGAAGGCGATGGTCAGCAGACCATGTTGCTTTGCCAAGGATGGTCTGCACCTCTCCCCTCTAGGCTGTTAAATATTAGCTAAAACATTGTCTTTAGTGCCTTTTTTTAGGCAATGCCAAACTGAAAGTACTTCCGACATAGCAAATCAAAACCAAGAAAATCTAAAGGCATTACTGCTCAATGCAAGGAGTATAAACAAAAAACTCCACTCCCTAGGATATCTGATAGGTTCATAGGTTAGAACTAGGCTATCGGCCCTAGGGGCCTATACAAGCCTAGCCATAACAGTTCCCCGGCTATTTCTTCCCAGGAAATTTTCCTTCCAGAGAGACGCTCTGCTTGACATGTATGGGCAGTCTATTCCAGAGTATGGGGAGTCTCTGGGACAGAAACCCATCCCTCCAGCATGTTTTGTTCATTGAGATGACCAGGTTTAAATCCCTGGAGCATGTGGATCTGAGGGATTGGAATTTCTTTAAGTGTAGCATGTCCAACAGCTCTGGGTTTGACATGGCCTTGTATGTTAAGCAGAGATTGTTTCTGAGTAGACGATATGCGACAGAGTATAGCTGGAGATTTTTAGATGGTCAGCATAAGGCATCTGCTTTAGGCCTGTAATTCTTTCAGTGAGGTATTTCTGCGGCCTTTCCAACTGTTGCAGGTGTCTTGTGAGTTACATACCAAACAGGGCGTTGTACTCTATAATGGATCTAATGAGGGATGAGTACAGTGGGACAATTACCTCCTTTTTTCTGGATGAAAAGCCTTTGGTGATGAGATGTGCCACATAGAAGGATTTCCTGACTGTTGTGGCGATGTGGATATCGAAGGTGAGACCACTGTCCGTCTGTGTCCCTAAGTCCCTTATCATACTTTTGGTGTTTAGAGTATTGCCACTTATATGGTAATTCATGGGTACATGGCTTTTCCCATAGGTGATAGCTATACATTTCTTGGCATATAGCTTGAGCCCATGGTTCTGGCACCAAGCATCTGTCTTTGTAAGGCCCTTTATAGAATATCCTCATCACTTGGGGATTCGATAATGGCTCCCAGTTTGCAGTCATCTGCGAACATTGTCAGCCAGAGTCCCTTGGTGTTCTTCTGTACTTTGGAGAAGTAGATGCCAAACAAGAGTGGTCCCAGGACCGAACCCTGTGGTACTCCACTTGTCACTTGTCTGGAGCTGGATTTGGAGTCGGCTACTTTTACAGTGTGGGTTCTTTCAGTAAGCCAGTTTACGACCCATTGAGTGACGTAGGGATTAATGCCCAGCTTAGTAAGTTTATCTATGATTCCAGACTGGGGGATGGTGTTGAAGGCCTTGGCGAGGTACAGATAGGATGTGATCCTACCCTCATTCATGGCTCTGGAGACTGATTCGAAGAAGTCAGTCAGGTTGAGAAGTCAAGATTGGCCCTTCACAAAACCAAACTGGGTGGGGTCCAGTGTTTGAAGGTTGCCAATGTCTTTGTTTATAAGTTCTATGATAATGTGTTCCATGGCTTTGCAGATCCGGCTCATCAGGCTGATGGGACGATAGTTCCCGGGGTCCAAGGTGTATCCCCCCTTGTGGAGTGGGATAACTGTAGCTGTCCGCTACTCATTGCGCACGAAGCTTGAGGTGAGGCTATGATTAAACATGACACTTAGGTCAGGTGCCAGTTCATTTTGTAGTTCATGTAGTACACAGCCTGGGATATTGTCTGGTCCCATGGATGCTGTATTCTTAGCTTTGGAGAGTGCATTTTTTACCTGTGTGGTCGTGATTGCCGGTATTTGGTAATCTTTTGTTATTGAGATGTGCCCTTTAGGGGGTGAGAGAGGGGTGAAGTTGGCACTGAATTGATCTGCCAGGATATTGGCAATATCCTTGGGATCAGTATATTTAGTGCCATTCTATTGTAACTCAGAGCAGATCTGAACATTACCATTTAGATTCTTGACATAGCTATAGAATTCGTTGTGGTTGTCCTTAGAATCTTTGGCAATTTCATTTTTGTAACTAGCTTTGGAGGGTTTTATGAGGGATCTCAGGTTCTTACTGAGTCTGGTAAGGGAGTTTTTTGTATCCTGGGATTTTCCTCTTTTCTGCAACAGTTTCTTCCTTTTGTTGTATAACTTGTTTATGGCAGGGGACCACCAGATTGGCTTCCTTTTTTTGGAGGAGAGGGTCTTGGTTCTATTTGGAATGGCACGATTTATGCATGAGTGGATATACTCGTACAGTGCCTTAGTGTAGGATTTGGCAGTCGAACTTTCAGTTCCCGTCTGCATGAGTGTCGTGACGTTTGTCACTTCTGACTTGAGTAGCATGAAGTTGGCTTTGGAGAAGTTTTTTGTGGAGGTTTCCCTACTTAGGGGTGGGTGTGGGATGTGGACGTCAAGGGTGATTAGCTTATGGTCAGACCTGACCAACAAGGGGGTGACCACTGGTGTGGAGCATCGATCTCCCGTGTTGGTAATGACCAGGTCAAGGATATTTGAGCCCCTGGTGGGACAATGGATTAGTTGATCCAGGGCGTTGGAATTTATGAATTCCAAGAACCGTTATGCAAAGGTGTTGGTACCCAAGTAGTTTTCCCAATTAATGGCTGGAAACCGCTCCTCTAGTGTTAGATAGGTTGTACAGTGCTCACTACTCTCACTAGTAAGCAGTAGGACCTCCCTGTACCACAGCAAAGTCTGGATAGCTCTGAATACAGAAACTGAAGTCCTGAAACCAGCAAAGCTTGGGATCAGGACTGTACTAGTTAGAAAAGGTGGGAAATGATCAAACAAGATAGTAATTTTTTTGGGGTTAAAACAGGCTAAACAATCCAATAATACAGTAAATAAGCACAGAAAAGGCTAATGCACTTGAGGCCTTGAACAGTAATTGCAATTTAAAACTTTGCAAAATTAGCAATTTAAACTTTTAAAATAAAGCAAGGCAGGTGCACAAACTGAAAAACGATTTGAAAAGCAGAAGTACAGTAAAATAAATAGCTAGTCTACTTTTAAAGCTTTCTGAGAAGTGCAGTTAACAAAAACTATTAAAATCAGCAAAAATTGAGCAGTTTAAGCCAAAAGTACTTGCAGTTAGCACAAAAAGTCTCTCTTTCTTGTTTCTGGTGCTGTAGTAGTCTGCAGGATGCCCAAACAGGATCTGCTGATTTAAAACAACCCTATAGAATGCTTATGTCTGTGTGGTCACTGACACATGGTTTAAAGCCGCAGAGAGCACACCAACAGTGCAAGGTTATAATGCCTTCCACACATTTAGGCCAGCTACTTCACAGGCAGGGACTAAAGGTGGAGGTGTCTCTATTTACATCAAAAATAAATGTACTTCAAGGATGGTCAAACAGGACAATGCACGTGAGCTGCTCCATATTCAAATCACCTTAAGTAAAATCCAATGCCACTTCCTTGCAAGCATAGGTCCCCCCTCTATGACCCAGGAAACCCATACCATGTATTTAAACGTATTAGAAACACTAACCATCCAACCCAGTACCATATTCATGGGTGTCTTTAATTACCCACTATTAACTGGGAAATCCTATATGACACCAAACTTACATGCACAGAGATTCCTGGATTTTGTAAACACAAAACTCACTGGACCAGATAGTCATTACACCAACCAGGGGTGCAACCATACTGGATCTGGTCCTCACTAATGTGGGAAACTGCTGCGCACTCCCTATTGTAATGCCTTCCCTGTTAAGTTCAAACCACAAAATGGTCTCCTTTGAAGTAAAAATAAAACCTGGATCCCCCAGCTAAACCTGAAATATTCAGGAATTATTCCAAGGCTAACCTCCTACTATTAAGTGAGAACCTGGCAAAATTTCAATCCCCCATAAACCCTGAGAACACATCTGCCTATGCAGAACTGTTCACAGAAACCCTGTACAAGCACACAAGCCACCCTGGTGGAATCACAAAATCAATTGACTGTATAACAAGAAGAAGAAAATCATGGCAAAAATTAGTAGGTGCAGCACCCAGCAGGATAAAAGCACTCTCATCAATCTCAATAAACAACTCAGAGGATAAATGAAGTCTACCAAATCCAAAGTTGAGGTAAGTTTGGCCTCCCAGGCCAAGGACAACCACAAAGCATTCTTTAGCTATGTCCGCAACCTCAAAGGCAGTACACAATTGTGTGCAGAGCTCATTGTAAATGGAGCCACCTATACTGAGCCAGAAGATATAGCAAACCTCCTGACTGATAAATTCAGCTCCAACTTTACCCCACTGTCCCCCTCAACCTTCCCTCAGGAAATACCATCAAATATAACTCCCCCTACTATCACTAGGAAACTGGTCCTTAATGCTCTAAGACCAAGAACACTGCATCGGTGGGCCCAGACAATATCCCAGGATGCCTTCTTAACAGCATGAAACATGATCTGTTAGGGCCTCTGGAATTACTATTTAACTGTATCCTCCAAACAGGCTTCATGCCTAATGAATGGAGATAGGCATCAGTCATCCCTCTGCACAAAGGTGGGCTGTCTAGAGACTCTGGAAACTACAGACCCATAAATCTCACTAGTCTTATATGTAAAGCCATGGAAAGAATTATCATGGATATTATCAATAGAGATGTAGTAAGACACTGGACCCAACCCAGTTTGGTTTCATCAAGGGCAGGTCATGCCTACTCAACCTGGTGGAGTTCTTTGAGAAGGTCACCAAAGCAATGGATGAGGGCATAGTCGTTCACACTGCCTACCTTGATCTGGCCAAGGCATTTAACACAATACCCCACTCGGGTATTTATTATTGACAAACTCAGGAGGTTAGGTACAAACCCATGTTACTCGGTGGATAACCAACTCACAAAAAGACAGGACCCAGGAAGTTAGAACTGGGGAGCCCACCTCTACAAAGAGGCCAGTCACAAATGGAGTCCCTTAGGGATCAGTCCTTGAACCACTCCTTTTTAACATTTACTTCTCAGAAGTCAAGAACAATGTCAGTGGTCTCTGGCTGACTAAATTTGCAGATGATTTCAAATTAGGAGCTGTCATCGAATCTCACACTGACGCAAATGTTCTCCAGGAGGGTCTGACACAGGCAAACAACTGGTGTCAGAGGCATGGACTAAAACTAAATGCCAAGAAATGCATAACAGTATCCTTTGGGAAGTCATCCATCCCTGGTAACTATCATATTGAAAACAAACCCCCTTAGAGTTAGGGACGTAGGGACACACATAGATAGTAATCTAGCCTTTGATCATCACGTGTCTACAGTGGTGAGGAAGTCATTCTATGTTGCACAACTTAAAAACAAAGGTACGGCATCTAAGTCCAAGGAAGTCATTGTTCCACTGTATTTGGCATTCATCAGACCTATCATTGAGTACAATGCCCCCTTTGGTATGTATCTAACCAGGCATATCCAATAGTTGGAACATCCACAGGAGTTCCTCACTAAAAGAATACAGGGTATAAGTAATATTTCCTATGCAGACCGCCTCAAGGCCCTGTCTCTGTATTCTGCCTTCTACAGACTTTTGAGGGGAGATCTGTGCCTGGCATAAAGTGCATTGTCAGACCCCACTCTGGTGGGCCTCCTGCATATCAACAAAACAAACAGCATCAGAATTACCCATCTAAAGACTTAAACCTTGCCTGTGATATCAATAGGATCTGCTGGAGAGATAGGTATGTATCCCAGAGACTACACTGTCTATGGAACAGGCTTCCCATCCATGTGAAGCAGAGTTCCTCCCTAACCCAATTCAATTGCATCTTGGACAATTGGATGGGAAACTGGAAATTCATCCCTGGTTTGGCCCCATGTCTCTAATGGACAGAGGTAACCTGTAAATGATTCATCTCCCAGGCCAATACTTACACTTATCAAGGGTATCAGAACATGTCAGAGATTTTGGATGCATGGCTAGGCTTAAAAATGCCCTTGGGGTCGTTAGCCTAGTAAACACCTGTGGGCATATGCACAACACATAAGTTGATATATGTGACCACCAGAAGACAGGATGCTGTGTATAATTTCACTTGGGACAAAGATAGTGGGCTAGCATGCAGATGAAGGTGAAGGACCAGATATTTGAAAAGGCTTAAGAGCTCCATGTCAGAACTGCAAGATCTGACTGCAGGAGCCTAAGCACTTTATAAAATAAACTGCAATTTCAAAACGAAATTCTGAAACTTACTCTTAAACCTTTTGATAATGCTTTGCCTCCCACCCTGCTACCTGTATGTTGACTGTGAGATTGCTGTCAAGTTGTGTTACACATACAAATGTGGTACTTAGAAGCATGCCACAGTTATATGCCACTGCAGTTAATTTTAAAGGGTATTTTAAGAATCCCCATTCATTTTATGCTGGTTGCTGCAGTGCTGTCATATTTTCAAGAGTCCAGATCCTGTGCAGCTTCTGCACAGAATGTGAGCTGCAGGGTCAAAACAACACAGCGTATGCATCTGTGCTTTCACATCAAAGCAAGCTATGTGCCATGTTGCATACACCCATACACCAGAAGATGGATTTCTTTTAATGCTATGACAAAATAGCTTGTAAAACTGAGATCTCACAGTAGAGTCAATCAGCATAAAAACATTGTGTTGTTTGGAATGCCACAGAACTGGGATCAGTCAGATGGTGCTCACTCAGTTGCCATTGCAATTCAGTTTTAATTTTATTAAGGTGCTTTTAAATTCAAAAACATATTAAACAACATATTAACAATAAAAAATACTGAAGCATAAAAAAATCAAAGTAAAATACCAATAAAATAACAAGAATATAAAGCCTGTTAAATCAAGGGTGTAGCCAGAGATTTACATTTTGTACTCACACCTAATGTTGCTGCCCCCACTACCCACTTGTCATTTTAAAAATGTACTCAGCCCTCAATGTGCTACCCCCAGATACATGGGAAGAAGCACGTTATTTTCAACTGTTGCAAATTATTTCCATAAAAAGCTAGTTTTAGAGGTGTATTCTTTTTGCACAAGAATTCTTTGTGTACCGCTATGAAGCCTGAAACTGATACAAGCACTCAGCTCTCCTTGTCAATAAGGAGAAATTAATCATAGGCACTAAACAGCCTATAATTGCAAAGTACCTTGCAAAGGTAAGGGAAAACAGCTCTTAAACTTTACAAAAAAGCACCTAAACAGGCATGTCCAAGGGTCAGCTTCCGGTGATTTCTCCTGATCACCTGGTGAATCTGGGCATACTGGGGCAACGCGGCAACTGCCTCATGTACACAGACAATCCTCTCCTCCTACCACCCAGCACTACAACATGCGAGAGATGCACTTACATAGCCAAACTGGAACCAAAGCTCTCTCCAGCCAAGATTGTGCTAGACAGTCAAGAGGAGAAGGCTAACACCTGCATTACACCTCAAGCAACTCATAGCCCTTCAAAACCCACACCATCAACACCCACACATAGCAACACTAAACCCACATATGCGGAGGCCCTTAACATTAACCTGCCTAAGCAACAAGGACTTTTGAAGCCGAAATGCAAACAAACACCAGTCACAACCAAAGTGACACATAGCTCACAACACCAGTGTGCCACCCAGCAACAGCCCCTAAGCAAGACAATGTACCCAACACTTTAGTCATAGGTGACTCTATAGTCAGGCACACTGTTGTCCCACTCACCAGGCTGAACAAGGAGAAAATTACAGTCAGCTGCCTGTCGGGTGCCAGGATCCACCACATAACGCATGCACTCAAGTCACTCCACAACAAGTACAAATACGACTCTGTCATTGTCCATGCTGGAATGAATGACTTGAGACGTACCTCCCTGGACTACATGAAAAGAGACATGGAAGAGCTCTTGGATCATGTGACCCAGGCAGGTATGACCCTAGCCCTGAGTAGCGTCCTGCCTTCGCCCAGAGTGATACCACAGTATAAAGACAAAATGATTGACTTCAACAATTGGCTAAGCTTCTGGTGTCATTCAAAGGGGATCCAGTATTTGTCTGCCTGGGAGGACATGATCGAAAACCACGATGCTTTGCCAGAGATGGTCTGCACCTGTCACCCTTGGGATTCAGGTTACTGGCTAAAGCTCTTGCCACCCCTATAGTGCCTTTTTTAGGCAAGGTTCAAAGGATAAAACCACTACCGTAACAGATAAAAGCATGCAAAATCTGAAGGCTATGCTAGGTCTAAACCTCAAAATGCATTCTCTCGAGGCACTCCTAAAAATGGAGAACATCGATATCTGTGCAGTAACTGAGACCTGGTTCAAGGCTCCAGAGAGCACCCCTGCAATACCAAGCTACAATTCTTACCACACTTTTCAGCCACAAAACCAAGTCCGAAACACTAAAGGGGGAGGAGTGTCCATATTCACCAAGGATATTCACACCTCCAGGCTAGTTACCCAACACAATACATCTGAAATTCTCCAGGTGCAACTAACACTAGGTAAGACTGCAATTCAAATTGTAGCTTGCTATAGATCCCCCACCATGCCCCAAGATTCTCATTACACCTTTCTAAACATACTGGAAAATAATAAGATAAAACCAAACACCCTAATACTGGGTGATTTCAACTACCCTGCCATTAATTGGGAAAACTACTCGGGTACAAACTCCTTTTCCCAACGGTACTTGGAATTCATAAATTCCAACACCCTGGATCAACTAATCCATTGTCCCACCAGGGACTCCAATATCCTAGACTTGGTCATTACCAACATGGGAGATAGATGCTCTACACCAGTGGTCACCTCCTCATTGGTCAGGTCTGACCATAAGCAAACCACCCTTGACATCCACATCCCACTCCCACCCCCCAGTAAGGAACCCTCCTTAAAAAACTTCTCCAAAGCCAACTTCAAGCTACTGAAGTCAGAAGTGACAAACTTCACAACACCCACACAGACAGGATCTGGAAGTTCGACTGCAGGATCCTACACTAAGGCACTGTACGAGCACATCCACTCATGCATGAATCGTGCCATCCCAATTAGAACCAAGATGCTCTTCTCCAAAAAAAAAGGAAGCCAATCTGGTGGTCCCTTGCTATAAACAAACTGTACAACAGAAGGAAGAAACTGTTGCAAAAAAGAGAAAATTCCCAGGATGCAAAAAACTCCCTCACAAGCCTCAGTAAGAAGCTGAGATCCCTCATAAAATCCTCAAAAGCTAGTTACGAAAATAAAATTGCCAAAGATTCCAAAGACAACCACAAGGCATTCTGTAGTTATGTCAAGAATCTAAATGGCAATGCTCAGATCTGCTCTGAGCTACAACAGAATGGCATTAAATATACTGATCCCAAGGATATTGCTAATATCCTGGCAGATCGATTTAGTGCCAACTTCATCCCCCTCTCACCCCCTAAAGGGCCCATCTCAATACCAAATGATTGCCAAATTCCGATAATCACGACCACACAGGTAGAGACCGCACTCTCCAAAGCTAAGAATACAGCATCCATGGGACCAGATGACATCCCAGGCTGTGTACTACATAAACTACAAAATGAACTGACACCTCACCTAAGTGTCATGTTTAATCATAGCCTCACCTCAGGCTTCATGCCCACTGAGTGGTGCACAGCTACAGTTATCCCACTCCACAAGGGAGGATCCGCCTTGGATTCCGGGAACTACTGTCCCATCAGTCTGATAAGCCTGATCTGCAAGGGCGTGGAACGCATTATCATGGAACTTATAAACAAAGACATTGGCAACCTTCAAACACTGGACCCCACCCAGTTTGGGTTTGTGAAGGGCCGATCTTGTCTCCTGAATCTGATTGACTTCTTCAAATCAGTCTCCAGAGCTGTGGACGAGGGTAAGGCGGTCCACACAGCCTATCTGGACCTCGCCAAGGCCTTCGACACCATCCCCCACTCTGGAATCATAGATAAACTTACTAAGCTGGGCATAAATCCCTATGTCACTTGATGGGTTGCCAACTGGCTTACTGACAGAACCCAGACTGTAAAAGTAGCCGACTCCAAATCCATCTCCAGACAAGTGACAAGTGGAGTACCTCAGGGTTCAGTCCTGGGACCACTCTTGTTTGGCATCTACTTCTCTGAAGTACAGGCCAACACTAAGGGACTCTGGCTAACAAAGTTTGCAGATGACTGCAAACTGGGAGCCATTATTGAATCCCCAAATGATGTGGATATTCTGCAAAAGGGCCATACAGAAACAGATGCCTGGTGCCAGAGCCATAGGCTCAAGCTTAATGCCAAGAAATGTATAGTTATCCCCCTTTGGAAAAAACATGTACCCATGAATTACCACACAGGTGGCAGGACACTAAACATCGAAAGTTTGATGAGAGACTTAGGGACACAGGTGGACAGTGGTCTCACTTTCGATAACCACATCGCCACAACAGTCAGGAAATCCTTCTATGTGGCACACCTCATCACTAAGGGCTTTTCATCCAGAAAAAAGGAGGTCATTGTCCCACTGTACTCATCCCTCATTAGACCCATTATAGTGTATAATGCCCCGTTTGGTATGTACCTCACAAGACATCTGCAACAGCTGGAAAGGCCACAGAAATACCTCACTAAAAAAATCACAGGCCTAAAGCAGATGCCATATGCTGACTGTCTAAAAAAACTCCAGCTATACTCTGTGGCATATCGTCTACTCAGAGGAAATCTCTGCTTAACATACAAGGCCATGTCAAACCCTGAGCTGTTGGACATGCTCCACTTAAAGAAATCCCAATCCCTTAGAGCCACACGCTCCAGGGATCTAAACCTTGTCATCACTATGAACAAAACATGCTCGAGGGATAGGTTCCTGACCCAGAGACTCCCCATACTCTGGAATAGACTGCCCCTACATGTCAAGCAGAGCACCTCATTGGCCCTCTTCAATAGGAACCCTGATGATTGGATGGGAGATAGGAAAATCACCCCGGGGATCATGTCAGTCACCTTGCTAGACAGGGGCCCAGAGAAGTAAATATTGTGGGAAGAAATATCCAGGGAATTGTTATGGCTAGGCTTGCATAGGCCCTAGGGCCGATAGCCTAGTACCAGCCTATGAACCTATACTGTAAATATTCATTTACACAGTTCTAAACATTCTGTGCTTTTTGAGTGCTGACATTTGCAAGAGATGCTCTTGTCTGGTAGCTGTCAGAGGAAATTAAGGTTGTGAGCTGTTAATGGGCTGCTTCCTGTAATCCAGTGTTTTATTCCATCAGCCTTCCTTTACCTAGTTGAGTGACTTCAAGCAGTGCTGCTCGGCTGAGTTTGAGAGAGATCCATCTTTATCAGCAAGTAAAAATAAAATAAAATCTGGCCAGCCCAGAATTCCTGCAGCCTCTTATGAATCAAATTCCACAGACATGTGGCTTGATAAGCAAATGAAAGAAGGGTAGATGATCAACAGCTCATGGCAGGTTGAATGGAGTGACTGTGACAGACTTTGCGGTACAAGTAGCTGCTTGAGGAAGATGGTAACTGTGTCATGCAGTGATGTTAGTGCAAATAGTAAATGCTTCCCCACATCACACTTTTGAAGTGAGTCATCCCCCCTCCCCCATATGGCCTGCAAGGTTCCAATTTTCCACCCTAGATTTCATAAGCCATGGTAAAGCAAACCCGCCCCGCCCACATTAAGATCGCTGTCATAGCAACTTCCTTAGTTTAGCATTCCCTCTTCTGTTTTACTGTATATTTTTGGCTGTGTTTACCCTACAGTATGTCCTGTACATTTCATTGCTGAGCTGTAAATAAGGTTTGTATGTTCAGTAGATTACGTTTCCATTTTATTTATATTACTCTGGCTTCAGATGTTTCTCTACTGTCTCACTTTAAGCATGTCACTTAATCGCACTATTATTCCAAGGTGAGATCTGCAGAGAGGCTTTTGCATATAGTGTGAAGTAGTTCTTACAGTTCACTAAGTCATTGCAAATAAATATGCGTAGTATGCAGAATGTATTCTCTTGTGCTGAGAAGCTGAACTTCATTTGAATTAGGTTAATAGTGACAGAAGTAAATCCGTGAATATCACACTGAACTTGGATGCCATTTAAAGTTTGTGTAGCTTCAAAAACATAAATGAGTTGAAATATCATAGAGAAGTAAGATATGAGGTTAGCACAAGATCTGTGTTCCATGTTAAAGGAACCGCATATTTCTAGATTGCACTAATACCGATTTTTGATGGATGACTTCAGAGAGAAGTGATTGGGTGTGTGTGCCGAGGATGTGTAACTACAGATCTGATGTCATTTTCATTTGTTTCTCAACCTGTGGATTCATATCCGAATCTCGGATCCTATTTGGCCGATTTCTGTTGCCCTAGGATCCGATTTTTGAGCTCCTCCCCTTACCCATAATGCCACATTCCTCCAGATTACCTCAGATATCGTTTGCCGTTCAACAAGACAGACCAGGACTGCGACTCTCTCGAACTCCTAGTGGGTTAGTGAGTGTTTTTGTGCGTTACTAGCTTCCCTTTCTTAGTTTCCCTTATTTCTCTTTTTTCTGACCACCCTTACCCTTCTATGGATAAAAAAAAAATACTTTATCCATAGTTTAAAATTCTTGTAGTTTCCTCTTCATTAAACTTTTGCACTTTCACTTTCCTCACATTCTCTCTCACTTTCTTGTTAGAGAGCTTAAAATGTCTGAGAAACCAGTTGGTTTTAAAAAATGCACTTCCTGTAGGCACAAGATTCCTCAGTCTGAAGCCCACTGGGAGTGCATTTACTGCTTAGGCCCAAAACATTTGGAGTTTCCTTGCTGCATTTGTGTGGGCTTCAGTCAGCATGCCATCAGTGACAGGAAGAATAAGTTGATACTTAAAGGGGTCCCGCATTCTTCTGCCTCTTCTCTTGCCACTTCCTCCTCAGGGGCTCAAATCCCCAAGAAACAAAAGGAATCCCAAGAACACTGAAAGCTTTCTCTGGGTAAGGCTTCTCCTTTGCATATGGCTGAACCACCAAAAAAGGTTCAGAAGACCTTGGATCTGAAGCCTTCAGATCCTACACTGGCTATGACTGTTTCTCCTATTATTACCATTCGGACCTCCCTGGAGCAGGTCCTTCTGACTTTGGGATCTACTGGGCTCCAGCAATCACTGAAAAGATCTTCCAGGCCTTCCTCCACCTCCTGGTCTGTCAGATCTTCCCACAGTCTTTCGGAAACTGAGGTTGACAGAATAATGAAGAAATTTCTCAGGACACAGATCCAAATGGGGGTTTTGCCAGTGCTGTCCCCCTCTAGATCTGTTAGCCCTCCTTCTGCCTTTATTCCAGTTGCTCCTTCTCCAATGTGACTACTTGCTTCTAAGCCATCGGATTCAAAGGCCCCTAGTCCGACAGTGCTTATCACCTCGACTCCAACCTTCTCCATGCCCCGTTTGGCTCCAACAATGTCCGAGCAGAATGGCTGTCAAAGCCGAAGCCTCAACATTGGATCCAAGGGGTTAACTTCAGATAAGTTTTCAGAGCCATCACTTCCTCTCATAGTTTCAGCATTCGACATCTCGGCACCGACTCCATCCTCAGAAGAGGAGATCTGTGGGCCTCAGGGGTTGGCTGCTCTGGGACTTTCAGCTCCAGAGAGATGGCCTTCAACTTCTGCAGCTCTCTCTCTCTCTGGCTTTGAGGTGGCAGAGAAAATTCTCTCTACCTAGAAGAGCCCAACTGTCACGTCCTTGGATCCTTGTCCCACCCCTGCTATGGATCCTGTGCCTGAGCCTGCTCTAACTCCTCCAGGACAGCCAGCCCAGAAGACCTTCTAACCAGTTCCAGTTTCAGAAACCCCTCCCCGTCTCTTCTGATACCTCCCTGGAACATCCCACCATGGAAGCCCCTCGTAAGAGACAGTGCAGAAGGAGGCACCTGGATTCCCCCCAGAAATCCGCCACTGAGGACACCTACTTCAATGAGTGGGAAGGGTCCCCAAGATCTCCAGATGAAGATGTATCTTTTGGAGTCATTCTTGAAATCCTTAACCAGAAAGGTGGATGGTCTTCCCAAAACCCTACCCAGGTGGAATTTGTGTTTTTTTTGAAGCCTTTGGGCCTAACCCATCTACAGTTTGGGTGTCCTCCCCTCCGGAGGACCATATTGACCTTGTCTCTCGCAGGGCATGGAAGGAACCAGATGCTGTTTAACCAATCCCTAAATGACCCAGCAAGATCCTGAGTGCTTCCACCAACACACAGTACTGTACAAATGTTATCCCTGTAGATGCCATGGTTGTTGCGGCAATCACCAAGAAGGAGCAAGCAGAGGAAAGCTCTGTCCATCCCAAAAAACAGGGAGTCTAGGGCTTTGGACAGATTTGGGAAGTGGGTTTACATGTCAGAAGCCTTTGCATTGTGGTTGCTGAATTTTCAGGCACACTTCACCAGAGTGCAGAGGGACTTAATTAAGGAACTGTCTAGCTCTTCCCCAATGTCCATGTCTGCAGAGGAACAGAAAACCTTTTCCTCCAGACTGGCCACCCTACAGTTTATCTCTAATGTGTAAAAAGGGTAATCTCACATGCTGCAGAGGGTAACTCAAGGGCTGCTGGTTCAGGTATTGCTTTAAGGCGTCATGCCTGAATGCGGCTTTGTAACTTTGCAGAACCTTTCAAGGCATCCTTTATCAATGCTCCCTTTTATGGATCATCATTATTTGGCCCCATTGTTAAGGAGACAGTCTCCCATAGTGAGAAAGATGGAAAGTCCTTGTCTGCCATCAGAATACGCTTTCATAACCCGCAGAAGCCTTTCTTCAGGAACCAGCATGGTGGTAAAAAAATTTGGTTCAGAAAGTCTCAAGGGCTTTTTCAGGAATCACAGGGAGATTTTCCCCCAGAGGCAGAGGGGAGAAACAACTAAAATGGTAGATGCTGCCCACATGGCAATGGAGGTCCACACAATCAAGAATCTCGGAATTACTTCTCGGATAGATCCTTTCAGAGCTCCTTAGAAGTTGCCAGACTGTCCCTCTCTGGAGGCAGTCAGAGAGCACTTGTCCTTGCACTCAGATGGCATGTTAGCCATCACAAATGATCATTGGGTGTAAAGGATCATATCCAGAGGATATTCCATTCCATTTTTCCAACTACAAAAACCAAGGAAAAATCTCTCTGATGTTCCTCCCAATCAGAGGGAAGAAGCAGCAATACGAGTCATCCAAGATGTCCCACCAGACCAAATTGGATCCGGAATCTACTCATAGGTTCATAGGTGTTTACTAGGCTAATGACCACAGGGGCATTTTTAGCCTAGCCATGCATCCCAAATCTCTGACAAGTTCTGATACCCCTGATAAGTGTAAGGATGGGCCTGGGAGATGAACCATTTACAGGTTACCTCTGTCCATTAGAGACATAGGGCCAAACCAGGGATGAATTTCCGTTTCACATCCAATTGTCCAAGATGCACTTGAATTGGGTTAGGGAGGAACTCTGCTTTACATGGATGGGTAGCCTGTTCCATAGACAGGGTAGTCTCTGGGATACTTACCTATATCTCCACCAGGTCCTATTTATTTCACATTCAAGGTTTAAATCTTTACAATAGGTAATTCTGGTGCTGTTTGTTTTGTGGATATGCAAGAGGTCCATCATAGTGGGGGGTCTAACAATGCCCTGTATGCCAGACATAGATCTCCCCTCAAAAGCCTGTAGGAGACAGGATACAGGGGTAGGGCCAGGAGGTATTCTGCATAGGACATATTACGTACGCCCAATGTTCTTTTAGTGAGGAACATCTGTGGTCTTTCCAGTTGTTGGATATGTTGTTGGATATGCCTGGTTAGGTACATACCAAAGGGGGCATTGTACACAATGACAGGTGTGATGAATGGCCAATACAGTGGAACAATGACTTCCTTAGACTTAGATGCCATACCTTTGTTTATAAGTTGCACAGCATAGCATGATTTCCTGAAGGTTCTTTTTATTGCCAAAACGACAGGAGACCTGAGGCCTAGCCCTACCTTGGGCATCATGATCAACATGCAGAAATCACAGCTACATCCCATGCAGTTAGATTTTATACGAGCATGCCTAGACACAGCCAACTGCCTCACCTACCTGCCTCCAGACAGGATATCCACTTTAAGATTTCACATCAAGCAGGTTCTATACATTCCAAATTCCCCATATTTGATTTTTCATAAAGATAGAGTGACCTTGCGTACCATTCCTTCCTTTATGCCCAAAACTGCCTCCGAAAACAATATCAATCAGGTCATCAACCTACCAGTTTTCTTCCCCAAGTTTTCAAAACAGAGGTGAATATACTCTTCATCTTCTAGATGTTTATAGACAACTACGTTTTTACCTAGGTAGAACAGAATCTTTCCGAACAATAGTCCAGCTGTTTGTTTCCTTCTCAAATGTCAAATTGGGAAGGCCAGTGTCCATAGTCACTTTGGCTAAATGGATTGCATATTGCATATTTTATATATATTCTTCCAAAGGTGTTTCACTGCCTCAGCATGTCAAGACTCACTCTACTTGAGCTATGTCTACCTCTCAAGCCTTCTGGTCCAGAGTTTCGATTGAGGACATTTGTGCAGCTGGTCAAACTCCATATTTTTCTTGTACACTACAAACTGGTTGAGGTGCTTTTGGTTCCGCAGTGCTCCGGAATATCCTTCCATGAAGGCCACCCAAGGTTACTTTAGCTGGGAATCCAACGAACAAAACTGAAGCAAACAAGGCAACACTCGACAGGTGAACAAAGTATAAACTCCAATATTCATTATCAAGTTTAATGGTAATCGTCTGATGAAGTTTGAGCATTTTGTCAAACGAAAAGCGCTTTACCATTAAACGTGATCATCAATATTGGAGTTTATACTTTGTTCACCTGTCGAGTGTTGCCTTGTTTGCTTCAGTTTTGTTCGTTGGATTACTAGTTTGCTTGTTTGCTTTTGAGTCTTTACTTTAGCTGGGGACTGGGTCCCACAGGTTGAGGCACGAATGAAAATGACAACATTAGATAAAGAAGTAACGTACTCACCATAACATTATACCTGTGTTATCCTTTTTCCTCAACCTTCCCTTCCTCCTTCACCATATCCATAACTGTGACAAACTCAACGGATACGTCTGTAGGAATTCAGTTCCTGTTTGAGCCTCTGGACTTTTTTCCTATCTGTTTTGGATCTGTATATAGAGACAGATATTGTATTGTATGTTAGCAGCAAACTTGATCTGAGGTAGTCTGGAGGAATGAGGCATTATGGATAAGGGGAGGAGCTTGAGAATCAGATCCTAAGGCTATAAAAAGTAGCCAAGTTGGTTCTGAACCCACAGGCTGAGGAAGTATGAAATGGACAACACAGATGGAACGTTATGGTGAGTACATAACATCTTTTTTCTCCATGTAGCGTGTTTGTTCCACAGTACAAGGAAGAAGAATGTATACTCAGGCTACATATATGCAGCTGTAGATGGTTTTAAAGAGACGCTTGTTACGTCTATGAAGGGCAGACCTTTTTTTTTTTTTTTTTTTTTTTAAATAAGACCATTTTAACACTGCATCTACTGAATTATGTGCAGGAGGACTTGCTGTACCCTTCATGGATTGCTCAAATTCTTGGACATCTGCTGTTAGACTTCAGTTTTGCTTTTTTTGTGCTGATGTTCTTCGTGTTTCACTGTTGCAGTCATCACATTTGGGTTATCTGCCTGCAGGTAGCCCTCAGCCGGCCTGAATACCAGAGTCTTCGGATTTCTGCGTCGTATGCTGTCTCCCCTTCCATGACGTCAAGTCGTCAGGGGTATAAAACATGCAGCCGACGCCATTACACCAGTCTTTCTTGCTGTGCAGTGCCCGAAGCAGAAGCAGTTTGCAAGTGCTGTTCGGCTGACTCCTGAAATTTTCGTTTTCGAGTTTCAGATCCGAAGTCTTCAAAAAAGGTAAGTACCCTGTTGGGGATTCTTTTTCTTGCTCCAACTGATGTCAGTAAAAGTTAACAATTGTCTTACCTGTGGAAAGCAAATTCCTCATAGCGATTTTCATTCGTACTGCATCCCCTGTTTAGGCCCAGACCACGACGTCCCTCGCTGTCGGTTTTATGCCTTGTTCAACCCCCGAACTATTCATCATTGGGCTATCTTTGCAGCCAATTACTTTCGTACACAGTCTCAGTACTCCAAAATGGCTTCGTTAAGCCATCCGACTACCGATCTCCCAAAAAAACGTAAGGATAAAGACAGAGATAGACAGCATAGGTCCAAAACTGCCGACAATGCTTTCGTTAAGCTAGTCGCCAGTCCGCCAGTTCTTAGTAAGGTGCTTTCGCAGCCCCTGATACCCGCTACTTCAGATTCGCAAGCCTCTACTGAGACTCATTCAGAGTCTGGTATGCCACGAGATGCTTATTCGACTATGAAACCTGCGAATGTCTCTATCTTGGATGGGTCCGGAGCTGCTGTGCAGGCACCGTCTTCTGAGGGTGTATTCAGGCCTACAGACTTGCATTTTAAACCAACATCATCATTTCCATCCAGAAGATGTTCTTTATGTTTCACTGTTGCAGTCATCACATTTGGGTTATCTGCTTGCAGTAGCCCTCAGTTGGCCTGATTATCAAAGTCTTGGGTCCTGCATCGGTTGCTGTCTCATCTTCCATGACGGCAGGTAGTCAGGGGTATAAAGCATGCAGCCGACGCCATTACATCAGTTTATCTTGTGACAGATGTCAGGTGCCCACCTAATGGGAAGCAAATAAATATATATATATATATATATATATATATATATATATATATATGTATACATGTATATATATATATATATATATATATATATATATATATATATGTGTGTGTATACAGATATATATATATATATATATATATATTTATATATATGTGCAAGGTTATACCTCCAACAAAAAAGCAAATACACCAAAAAGCTTTAAAGCATAGTAAAGGAGAATAGACGTATAGCTAAAAGAAGTCAGGGGGCTGGAGGGAGGGTAACCAGGACTACAACAGTGAATGCACTCAAACATCTACATTTACGGTAAGTGTACACAACTGTACCATGTTCTTCGTGTTTCACTGGTGCAGTCATCACATTTGGGTAGATTCCCAAAGCTAAGGAAGGGAGAAGGAATTTACATAGCATTAGGACCAGCTATAAGGCCCTGCAAGACTGCAGTGGCAAAGCCAGCTCTGGATTTAGAGAAAATTGGCAAATGGTAATGCTTGGTGAAAGTACAGAACTCCAGGTAGCAGCTTCTAGGATGTCCCTGGTAGGGACACCTCTGAGAAAGGCTGTAGAGGTAGATGCAGCCCTGGTTGAGTGTGGTCTTATCCCCTGTGGGATAGGTTTTCCGTGGTGCTTATAGCAGAAGTGAATGCAATGGCCTATCCATTTAGAAGTGGTTTGCTTTGAAATGGCCTTCCCCTCTGCCTCTGCACCCTGCAGCAAATGCCACCAGCAGTTGTTCAGATTTCCTTTGAGGGTTTGTCCTGTCTAAGTAAAATCTAAGTTGTCTTTGCACATCTAAGGAGTGCAGTACCCATTGTCCTTTGTTCTGTGGGTTAGAAAAGAAGGTTGGCAACTGACTGGACTGATTAAGAGCCACACTGGATACTACCTTGGGCGTAAAGGAGGGACTGGCCCTGAGGGACACCCTGTCCGCATGAAAGATGATGAAAGGCTCCACTGCCTGTAATTCAGATACCCTTCTTGCTGAAGTTATTGCTAAAAGGAAGGCTGTTTTCCAAGAAAGGAATTTTAACTCTGCACTTGCAGCTGGCTCAAAAGGAGGTAGAGTGAGTTCTTCCAATACAAAGTTAAGGTCCCAGGCTGGAGTTGGGGCTCTCCTGGGTGGTCTTAAGTTTTTGGCCCCTCTGAGGAACTGCTTGAGCAGTGGATGAGAGAAGAGAGGTTGTTCTGTGTTGTAATGAGCTGAAATGGCTGAGGCATGAATTTGATAGAGGAAAAAGAAAGGCCCTCTGGCTCTGGCAGCCAGCCATTGCATTTTGCAGGCAGAGAAATATTCAAATTTACCCATACTCTGGACGATTGTCTCATTCAAGCAGAAAACCAGGATTTGCTATTACAGCATCTGGCATTCATAAAGAAACTTCTAATCTCACTGGGGTACACCATCAACAAAAAGAAATCTCACCTAGTACCCTGCCAACAGATTGTATTCCTGGGAGCAAGCTTGAACACAACTTCCCAGATGGCATTCTTCACTCCAGAGAAACAAGTTTATTTGACAATCTACTTAAAACTATTGGTCACAAAACCCCAGCTATCTACACGGAAAATACTGCAAGCCCTGGGGTTCATGGCCTCTTGCATCCTACTAATTCCATATGCAAGACTGCATATGAGGAAACTCCAATGGTATCTAAAAAGCCTATGATGTCAACATTCTCAGGACCTGGAAACAATGATTTCTATCATCCCTTGTATGAAGACAGAGTTCCTTTGGTGGGCAGAGGCCTGCTACTACAAGGGACTCCCTTTCAATCTATGCCCTGCCGCCCAAAGTCTAACAAGAGATACATCAGACTATGCATGGTGGGCTCACATGGCAGGGCAGTGCATTCAGGGCAAATGGAACCTGAAACAGATGCACCTGCATATCAATCAAAAAGAAATGTTAGTTGTACAGAATGCTCTGACAGCCTTCAAAGACCGTATTCTTCCAGGACAGCTATTGGTAAAGACAGACAACACCATAATTATGTGGTACATATGCAGGGGGGAACCCACTCGTAGTCTCTCTGCAGACTAGCTATGGCTCTGTGGAACACAGCCTTGAGCTACCAAGTACACCTACAAGCTGAAATTCCTGCTAGGCAAACTAAATTCACTGGCAGACGACTTAAGCAGAAATCTCATGGACCCACACGAATGGAAACTAGAACCCAAAATATTCAACTCTTGAGGAACAAATGGGGGACTCCAGGGGTAGACCTGTTTGCCTCCCCTCAAAACTAACAGTTGGACAAATTCTGCTCAAGAACTCCCCACAGTCAAGCTTGGAAAGTGGATGCCCTGTCCTTTACCTGGGAAAGCCTCTCGGTTTATGCCTTTCCCCCTCTGCCTCTCCTCTCGAAGGTTCTACTAAAGATCAAACAGGACAAGCCAAGGACAATATTGATTGCACCAGACTGGCCACGCCAGCACTGGTACCCCTTCTTGCGCAGTATAACACTGCTGCAACCATGACACCTGCCTCAGACCTCTTCCCTGCTGTCCCAGCAGGCGGGCCAGATTCTGCACCCTCAGCTTCAAACCCTGAACCTTGCAGCCTGGCTAATTCCTTGAGCTCTCCTCTAGCATCTCTCAGTAAGCAGGTGCTGGTTGTCATTCTGGAGGCAAGGAGGCCTAGTACTAGAAATTCCTACGCTGAAAAGTGGAAAAGATACTGTTCCTGGAGCCAGGCTTAGTGGATGGGCACAACGGTGCCTAGCTTACCTCATATTCTAGAGTACTTAACAGAAATGCTCAACAAGGGCCTATCCTTCTCGTCAATTAAAATTCATGCCTCTGCCATTTCAACACATTATAATACTGAGCCACCCCTCTTCTCTCACCCTCTGCTAAAAACAATTCCTTAGAGGGGCCAAAAATGTAAAACCCCCCAGGAGAGCTCCCACTCCAGCCTGGGACCTTAACTTTGTATTGGAAAAGCTCACTCTTCCCCCCTTTGAGCCACCTGCAACAACAGAGTTGAAATTCGTTTCTTGGAAAACAGCCTTCCTTTTAGCCATCACTTCAGCAAGAAGATTGTCTGAATAACAGGCCATCATGGCAGTGGAACCCTTCATTATCTTCCATGCGGACAGGGTTTCCCTTAGGACTAATCCCTCCTTTATGCCCAAGGTGGTGTCTAGTGTGGCCCTAAATCACTCCATTCATTTGCCTACTTTTTTCCCTAATCCACAAAACCAAGGGAAATGAATACTGCACTCTCTGGACATGCACAGATAACTTAAATTTTATTTGGACAGGACTAAGCCTCTCAGAAAATCTGAACAGCTGCTAGTTGGCTTTGATGCAGGGGCAGAGGGGAAGGCCATTTCAAAGCAAACCATTTCTAAATGGATAGCCCATTGCATTCATTTCTGCTACAAGCACCATGGAAAACCTACCCCACAGGGTATAGGATCACATTCCACCAGGGCAGCATCTACCTCTGCAGTTTTTTCTCAGAGGAGTCCCTATCAGGGACATCCTAAAAGCTGCTACCTGGAGCTCTGTACATACCTTCACCAAGCATTTCCACGTGCCTATCTTTTCTAAATCCAGAGCTGGATTTGCCGCTGCAGTCTTGCAGGGCTTAATAGCTGGCCCTAATGCTCTTTAGCTTCCTCCTCCCTTCCTTAGCTTTGGGAATCAACCCAAATGTGATGACTGCAACAGTGAAACACGAAGAACATAGTACAGTTGTGTACACTTACCATAAATGTAGATGTTCGAGTGTATTCACTGTTGCAGTCCTGGTTACCCCCCTTCAGCCCCCTGACTTCTCTTGACTCTTCCTTTCCTTCTTGGTTGGTATATTTATTTTTTCTGGTGCATTTGCTTTTTGTTGGGGAGTACCATACCATATAATTGCTTCCTGTTGTGGGGGCACCTGACATCTAGGGCAAGAAAAACTGATGTAATGGCGTCGGCTGCATGTTTTATACCCCTGACGACATGACGTCATGGAAGAGGAGACAGCATGCAACGCAGAAATCTGAAGAGTCTGGTATTCAGGCCGGCTGAGGGCTACCTGCTGGCAGATAACCCAAATGTGATAACTGCAACAGTGAATACACTCGAAGATCTACATTTATGGTAAGTGCACACAACTGTACTTTCTGCAGGTTTTCAGTTGTTTTCTAAAATTTAGCCTTGAGACATACTGAGGAACTGAGAATGAGAAGTGGTGAAAGACTGTAAATTAGGAAATTGGAACATTTTGTCTTCTCAGTCCTTGAGTGAAGTTTGTTATCCAGAGTACAGTCTCAGCAAAGAAAAGTAGCAGCCGTAGTCCTTGAAAGGTATGTAATAATGTTCTTTATAAGATGTCATAAAGCTCTGTGTCTCGACAGGCATGAAAGGGAGGCTTGCTAGATCATCTGTTCCAGGTCTTTCTGCTTGGTGTCAATGAATTACTTTTCTAAGTTGAGGCTTAAGAGGTGAGAAAAAAAAATGGCTACCATCTTGTTGCCCAGTTTTGTGATTTGTGTTTTCTAGGTGGTAACGTAGAGTTAGGAAAGAGCAGTGCAAGAATTTGTGAGATTACATTGATTTTGGGAAGGAGGTGTTGCACAGTCATGCAATGAGTAATATTGATGCCTCACAAGTTGAGATTCTCTGGTTTGATTCTGTGCTGGGGTACTTTCATACAGAATTTACATGTCCTCCTTGTGTTTGCATGAGTTTTTCTATGGGTACTCTGTTTTTCTCCCACTTCTTATACATTTGTCGTGGGTCAGTTGGTCAGTTTGAATTGCCATTAAGTGTGTATATGGTGTATGTGTGTGTGTGTGTGTGTGTGTGTGTGTGTGTGTGTGTGTGTGTGTGTGTGTGTGTGTGTGTGTGTGTGTGTGTGTGTGTGTGTGTGTGTGTGTGTGTGTGAGATTAGGAGAGAAAGGCCTAGCAGTCCACTTGCATTCCCTCTTTGCCTGGAAACTCCTTGGATGATAGTGGCAGTTCATGGGGTCAACTTGTCCCCATGTGTGTGAATGTATTCTTAAGAAAAATTGCTGTAACTGACAGCAGTATTGCTTCTGTAGGTTTTTTTCAAGGGATATTTTAGTGATCAGCAATGGTACCTATTGAAAGCTGGCACAAAACATGACTCTGTCAGCAGCAGCATTTTTTGTCTAAAAAGCATGCAGGTGTTATCATAGTTCAGTGTTATCCAACACTGGCTAGTTATGTGGGGGGAAGAAAATGCAAGCAGTTTGCAAAATGCATGAAGTAAAACACAAGCAGTTCAGTGACTTGGAAGAAGAGCCATAAAACCCCACAGTTGCAGTTTCAGAAGTTGAAAAGTATAGTGAAAAAAAAAAAAACAGATGAAAAGGACTGTACCAAAACTGTACCAGATGAAAGGAAAGGTAAAAAAATGTAATGTCACCATACACAGGTAGACAAAGAGGGTTGTTTTAAAAATATGATGTAAACTGATGTAGAAGAACCCATCTTAACCTCTGCTGGGGAAAAAGATCTTACAAAGCAACGTCAGTGCCTGGCTATGGGGCATAAAGTGATAAAAGCTCTGGCTGCCACCCAGATGACTCCAAAATCAGTTAGTGGCTGAGGGACCGTGAGAACTTGGCAGGGGAGGGTACGAAGGAGCAGCAAATAGTGGCTTGCTTACTCTCTTTGGAAGGAGCTGGTGATCTTGTATCTGTTTTGCCATATGCAAGCTGAGGTTTACTGGCAAAACAGTAGTAACTAGAAGAGTCAAGCAGAGGAGGGTGAAAGGGGAGCAAAAAAGAGCAACTTGATTACCCTTGGGGAGGGTAGGGTGTCTAATGACCTTGTAAGTGGTTTGCCATATGCAAATGGCGGCTTGCAGGCAAAACTGCCATAACTAGAAAATGGATTTGGCCTCCTAATACAGTGATGGCAGTCATCTTGTGTATGCAGTTGGACCACACATACAGGAGGAGGGCAATTCAGGCCCTGACAGTGATGTGCACATCAGCATCCACCACCATTAGGGTTCTAATCAGGAAAGAAAAACTTAATGGCTGCTTGAGTGGTGGTTTCTGTCATTGGGTCTTGCCACGTGGGGAAAGACTGGACTGATTGCTCATGCAGGGTAGACATAAAGGTAAGGTAATATCAACAGTGAGAGTTACACACAGTAAATTAGAGACACAATTCAATACAGTAATGGTAGAACAGAACCCATTACAGTTGTGGAAGCACCAAGAATATCCTTACCAGTCACAGACAACAAATGTCACACAAAGTGTAGTAGTAAAGAGATTAAATCTGCAGTAGTGAATAATACATATACAGAGGATAATGCAAAGCAAATGTCATAATACAGGAAAATACCATCTTAAGAATTATAGAAAGCTTGATAATGCCACTAGGGCACAGCTGTATCAGACTTTCTGCAAAGGATGAAAATCTTAACAAGTAGCATAGGAAGGTATGCCATTATAGCTGTCTCCATCTGCTAGATATTCAGTTAAAAGTAATCTAAATAATATATGCCATCACAGCAGTAGTTTTAATTTTGAGAAGGTTGGGGCATAGTTTAAAAGAGCATGCTTTTGCTTTCCCAAGTTTGAATTTTATTTTTCTTTAAGAATTTATGATATTGGAATATGTAAAAGCAATAACTTTATAAAAATGCTGTGCACTGAGAGTGCCTGTGACACATTAAATTACTCATTGTCTTGGAACTAAAGGTCTTGCTGGCACTTGTTTCAGAGAAGAAAGGAAAGGATGACTTCTAATGGGAGAATTAAACTAGCATTTTTCAGATTGTTAAATGTTGAGCTAAAGTAGGCCCTTTTCTGCAGATCTCTTGGTTGAATAGAAGAATAAAAGCTAATGTGCTGTTTTTCAAAAAAAAAAATGGTTGTGAAGTATGGATCATTGTAATCAAGAATTTGATTGGTAGAGTCTTAATTTCCCATGGATAAGCTAAACCCACACAGACTTCCTCCCACATGCAGGGCCTTTGCCCCTGCACCTTTTAAGTAGATTATTTTCATATCCGAGTTGCTACAGCCCATGGCTCTTAACAGTTGCAGCACACTCTTAATTGTTTGGGTTTTGAAATTTGTGCTTTGTAATTATTTTTGTGAATATTAATACATATCCCCAGAATATGTTGTGGCTAGTGCTAATGCCATAAGGGGTTCAGGTATTGGACCACTTACCTGGTTAACAGTTGATTAAAATAAAGTTAAAGTAGTAGAAGTTCTGACTACTCCTGCAACATGCAGATTATTGCAGGACAAGTTGCCACCCCCCTTGTTCATTTATTGATTGGCTGTTACTAATAGGCAGATTATCTGTGAGCTTATTTTAAAAACCAAAAATGTAACACTGCTGATGGGGGTAACAAAGTCTGAAACAGAATGAAATACAATGATGGTAATTATGTAGAAGCATTTTGAAATTTATTTCTGCCCCATCTCATTGCACAAAGTAAATAACTTATTTTAACAGTGTGTGTTGTATGGCGTATATGGAACAGGCATGGCTGTACCCTTGCATGTCCTTTGGAACCCGGGTTCATGTATTTTCAACTTAAATGGAACCTACAGCTAAAGTAAATGCATGTGAAATTCTTTTCAAGCTGAACATTCCCAAACATAGCTAGACTCATTTGCTTTGCCAGTGAGCCTAATTCTGAACCATACCTGTAGTTGCATTTGACATTAAGCCAAACAATGAGGCCAGATTTTGCTATATTCATTGCTTTCAGTTTCACATCTTATTAATCCACTAAAATCCTTTTGCTCACATCCTTTTTCTAAACAGCATAGAGCTGCGTAACAGTGACCAAATCATAGTAACCCTTTTGCATGATTTCATAGTTCTAAAATTTTCATGGCATAATTTAGTGCATTTAAAAACAAACAGGTAAAGTTTTCATTATGTTTTGGTGTTCCTTAGGGAGGCTGCTCTCTACGGAGTATTCAGTGATGGAAGTGCAGAATGTTCCCAGTGCTGGTAGTAGCCTCCCTGCTCCAAGTACTCAGTACAGTTATTTGTTTCATGGTGAGCAATTAAGTTCCTCAGTGAAGAACATATTTCCATTATGAGTTAAAGAGCTGTATATTTTGTATTCTTTTGGTGAAAATATCCATTTTCTGAATGTAGTATCCAATTTTTCAAAGGTAATCTGTTATTTGGAGGTTAGAGAAAGTAGATGGCAGACTGAATTAAATGCTGATAAATTTCCCAGTTTAAATGTTATAAATGTAAAATATGTTTTTTAAAAGCAAGGGGGTTGAAAAAATAAAAAAAAGACTAAAAATAATACTAAATAGATTAAACTGTTTAAAGTTAATTTGTTGTATATTAACATGTGTGGTAATTTTTTAAGTTATTAGATGTTTTTATGTATTCATTTTGACTCAGGTGTGCAGTTCTTTTAAGAGAATTGATCATTTGTGTAGATCAAAGTGCAAAGTGTGTTCTTATATCTTTAAGAAGCATGTGAGGCTGTACATATACGTATATAACCCACCCACGTGCAAACCCTAGTGCCATTTTGAAGGAGCAGCCAGGGAGTGAGCATGTATGATCATAGTCATTAATTGTATATAAGTTACTTAAGTTACAGTCAATAGTCAACAGTAGTAATGTGTTTGTATGAAATAAAGCTGCTTGAACAGAACCCACAAAGACTCATTTATTCGTGTCTCAGACACGAAAGCGACATGGTGTCAGAACTGGGATGGAAGAGAGAGAAGAATATTCTGAGCCATGAGGTGCAAAGACAACAGGGAAGGTAAAACCGAGAGAAAAGTGCAAAACATAGTCAGAAAGAATCAAAGATAATGAGAAATAACACAGACTATTTATTCGATACGAAACACAAAAAAGGGGCAGTACAAGGGCACAAACCACATTATCAGGCAAGCGGAAAGTACGAAAAGTTTGTTAACTAAGGAAAATGTTTAAGATAAAAGTGTTCTATGAAATGATTAACTGTAAAGCAAAACAAGTATGTTTAAAGCAAAAACGAGCATGTTTAAAGCAAAACAAGAGTGTTCAAGGCAATGCTGGGCATGTTTAGAGTAAAACGAGCACAAGAAGAGTATATTGGGTGTAAAAAGGGCTTAAACAAGCAAAACGAATATAATAAGAAAAGAAAGGGACACATTAAGCAAAAAAACATAAAGCAAGGCGACTGTATATGTTTTGACAAAGTGCTGTGTTTGGGCATAACTATGACTTTGTGTTTTATCAAGGGCGTAACTAAAGTTATTCAAAGTATGTCAGAGTGTGTAAAAGTGCTTACAGTGTGTAGTTATTACTGTGCATGTATTTTGAAGAGTTTATTGTGTGCAAGGTGCAACTGTTTCATGTTGTACAGTCAAAGAATAGCTATTTCGAAAAAAATTTTTGTGCTGGGTGTGTCTCTTCACAAAGTGCCACCATTACAGATTGCTTCTTGTACTGTAGAGAGTTGCCTAGTAAGGTACCACCATTTTGGGGACATTTCAGTGTGGTGTATGCAGTTATTGACAAGGTGCAACTACTTCGAAAATATATTGAGTTTAAGGCAACAGTTGTTCGATTTATTCACATTGTGCAGTTGCTTGGAATGTTTCTTACACTGATGAGGTGTTTTCTTACAAAAGATGACATTACAAGAGGATTACAGTGCTTGTGAGTTATTCATTCTCATCGTAAAGTTCTCAAATGTTTCTTAAAATGATGGTAAATGACTTTAGCATTTTCGCTCTTACCACTACATTACAAAAAATACCAAAACGCCCAAGAAATTTATTTCGTAAAGTCCAGTTATTCGAAAGTACTACAAGTTTGTTCATTTGCATAATTCCGAAAAGCCCAACAAAGGTACAAGTTCAGAGTACAAAGGCATTGATGACAATTATTGGCAGTAGTTCTGGCATATGTACATGTGTGTACATTTGTGCTTATTTGCAAAACCCTTCGCTGGTATGTGTTAATATGACAGATGGATTTTGAAAACCCCTACCACCTGTATTTGATCAGTATATTGCAGAGAACTGGAGAATATTTGAGGAAGAGTACAATATTTTCATACAAGCAGCTTATACAGATAGGGATGCACACACAAGGGCATTCATTTTGCTAAACCTAGCAGGGTCTGAGGTCATAGAAAGAGAACATTAATTTGTGAATGCACCAGCAGTGTTTGAAGGAGAAGGTGCAGCCCGTCACATTGTTGTACAAGCTGAGTCAAGAGAAGACCGTGAGTGTTTCAAGTGCAAGTTCAGTGAAATGTGCAACCCGCAGACAAATATTACATTAGAGAGGCATTTGTCTTACACAAGAGATCAGAAACCAGGGGGAAAAACATTTGCAGTTTATATAATTGATTTGAGAAACAGAGCTAAAATTGTGTCGATTTGGTGATTTAAAAGATGAGCTGATAAAGGACAAGCTTGTATGTGGTATTAACAGTGCTGCTGTGAGAAAGATTCTACTTTGTGATAGTGATGTAACGTTGAGCAAAGCAACAGAGATTTGTCAAATCCATGAGGAGACAGAAAAACATACATGTATGCTTACAAGTGACAAAAACATGGCTTCAGTTGGCTCCAGAGCACATGTAAATAATATACAACACGTGGCAAACAAGAGCAGGCCTAAGCATGTGGCAGCTGCAGGGTTTCCAAAGAAGCCACAAGGTTTTCTAGAAAGTTCCAGGAAAGGTGCAAGCTCCAGCTCAGTGCAGTACAAGCATGAATCAGCAAAGCCCAAATCTAGCTTTATTGTTAACTGTCGCAATCATGGTGCGAATGATGAGTCTAAAAGAGAAAAGTGCTTAGCATTTGGTCAGCAGTGTCACAAGTGTAAAAAAGTGGAACCATTTCCAAAAGTTTTGTAGATCAAGTAAGCCTCACACAGTTGTGGGGAGGGGTCGCACAAAGAAGCAAGTTGATCATGTAGAGACGAAGCAGTCAGCTTTCTGTCCAGATGGTGTGCCAGTGCTTGGTGAAAGAGTTGATGCAGTAAACTTATTAACAAGAAGTGAAGTATTTTGTACTGTCCGGATTAATGGAAAATCCACAGAGCTCAAAGGAGACTCTGGTTCAAAGTGCAGTGTTATATCAGCAGACACATTTGCTAGAGTGAGAACTAACGAGCAACTCAGTGTACCCAGTAGTGCGAGACTTGTTGCTTATGGAGGTGAAGAAATTCAAACCGAAGGTTCAGTGATGCTTCCATGTTATTTGCCCGAGAACTGTTACAACTTGTTATTCTACATAGGTGTAAAAGGTATGCTGAGAATAAAAATAGATTGGTACAGTAACAAGTAACTACTAAGAAAAAAAAAAAAAAAAAAAGTACCAAAGCTAACACAGCTGAAGGTAAAACAATAAACTTTAATGCACACAAAAGAGAGTAAGCGCTTTCACGGTGTGCTCTCACCGCTTCACCAGACTGTTCTAAATTAGTAACAAATGCAGTTAAATACCATAAGTTAATTAGTCAATTAAAGCAGTGATAAAAGCATTAATTATCTAAGAGAAAAATGTCACAACAAGAAAGCAGGCAAATGAAACATATAAAAAAGATAAAAAAATATATATAAGAAATATATATAGAAAACAATCCTATACTCAATGTTTGAGAGGTCTAGCTTTTAAAAAGGCTTAAGAGAGACAACTTCATTAAGACCTGGTATTTAATCAGCATTAAGAGACAGAATCCATTTTTGCTCTGCAGATACTGTGCGATTCCTAAGATCTCCCCCTCTTAAACTCTCAAGAATGATCTCTAGCACAAGGAATTTAAAATTATGTTCCTGTCCATGGCACATAGTATGCTTAGCAAGGGCATTGGTGTCTTTCTTGTTTCTAATGTCTCTCTGATGTTCCAGCACCCTGTCTTTGAGTTGTCTGTTGCTCATGCCTACATAAAAAGCATGGCAGAAAGTGCAGTAACTAAAATAAACAATGTTCTTAGTCCTGCAATCAGCATAAAAGTTTGTGTCAGTTTTAAAGTGCATATTAGGGTGCATGTAAGTAGGACTAGAGTGTATATTCTACATAGTCTGATGGCCAGTGCAATCTTTATTGGGTCTCAAAGATAGTTTAAGAATGAATCTGCTTTCATTTGCCAAAGAAGTCCATCACATAAGTGCATTTTAAAGTTCTAATTTTTCAGAAGCCATTTTCTAAGAGTATGCTAATATTTTCTATGACAAGTTAAGCAAACTTCCAGTTGTGTATTCCATGAAGTTAGATCCAGAGGTCACTGTAGTAGTCAGACCAGCAAGAAGAGTTCTGATAGCTGTACAAGATGAAGTTAAGGCTCAGTTGGATAAAGTGGTATAGCAAGGTGTGATTTGCCCAGTCACAGAAACAACTGAATGGGTGTCGTCCATGGTAGCCTCTCACAAAAAAGGCTCAGACTAAATCAGAATATGCATTGACCCAAGAGATTTAAACAAACCATTAAAAAGACTATCATCTGATGCGTACAGTGGAAGAGGTTGCAGCTGTAATATCAAATGCCACTGTATTTTCTGTTTTAGATGCAAAGAGTTCATTTTGGCAAGTGATGCTGGATCGCAAATCCTCATTTCTAACTACTTTTGGTACTCCGTTTGGCAGATACAGATTCCTAAGGATGCCATTTGGAATAAATTGTGTAAGTGAAGTATTTCAGCGTGGAATGGAACACATTTTTTTCGGGTTATCCTTGTTCCATAATAATAGATGATCTATTGGGCGGAGGCAGTGGTGAAGCAGAGCATGACAGAAATCTTAAGAGAGTTCTAGACAGAGCACGTGAAGTGAACTTAAAGCTCAATTCTCTGAAGTGCAAATTCAGACTACCAGAAGTTACGTATGTAGGACATTTGTTTGCAAGTACAGGCTTGAGACCAGACCTGACCAAGCAAGCAGCTATTCTAGAAATGTCAGCACCAGATAATGTTCAAGCTTTACAGCATTTTTTGGGCATGGCCAATTATTTAGGCAAATTTATACCAGACTTCAGTGAGATGACATCAACTTTAAGAGAGCTCACAAGCAAAAATGTTGCATGGTCATGTTGAAACATCATCAGAAGGCATTTGAAGACCTTAAGCAGAAAATTGCCACCTCACCTACGTTACGATACTATGGTGTGAAAAAAGCAGTTACTCTTTCCTGTGATGGTTCAAAATTTGATCTAGGTGCAGTTATACTTCAAGAGGCCAGACCAGTAGCCTATGCATCTAGAAAGCTAACCAAACTGAGATGCAGTATGCTTAAACTGGGAAAGAGCTTTTGGCAATATTATTTGCATGCACCAAGTTTCATGTTTATATTTATGGTCGAGCTATTTAGATTGAAACTGATCATCAACCTTTAGTCACTGTTCTAAAGAAGCCTATGCATTCTGCTCCAGCAAGATTGCAAAAAATGGATACTCAAATTGCAAAAGTACAATTTCAAATTGGTCTACACTAAAGGCAAATTGCTCTGTCTTGCTGATACCTTATCCAGATTACCCAGACATGCAACAGAATACCTTGATGCAGAGAATTTTGACTTTGATGTGTTGTCAGTGTGTAGTTTTTCCACCACTAAACTTGATGAGTTAAGAGATCACACTCAGACTGATCCAATTTCACAGAAGCTTAATCAAATAATTGTTCCTGCTTCCTTACAACAAGAATATATCCACATTTTGCATCGTGGTCACCCAGAATCCACATCCACTAAGAGAAGAACAAGAGAGTTAGTATTTTGAAAAGGCAACAAAGCCAGTGAAAATCAAGACTGCACACAGCAAAGAAATTTTGTGGTTTAATAACACACAAGAAACACTGTACAAATACTCTAGTGCCTCCGCAGATTTATTTATTTATTTTCACTGGCTTTGTTGCTTTTTCAAATTTCATTCTTTGGCCGTTTTGTAGAGTTAGTATTTTGACCTTCATTATCAAAAGACATTGATAGAGTTCTTTTTTCTTGTTCAGTTTTCAATAGTACTAGATCGCATTTGCATAGAGAATTACTTCAGCTAAGTCCAATTCCTGAACAGCCTTGGTCTGCTGTAGCAACTGATATCTTTGAATGGAACGATCAACACTACTTAGTTTTGGTAGACTTTTGAGACTGATCTACACCTAATCTAACTTCAGCTGCTCTTATTACTAAGTTGAAACTTCATTTCTCAGTTCATGGTAGTCCACACAAACTTTTTTCTGACAATGGTACTCAATTTACTAGCCAGTTGTTTCAGAAATTTGCAAAAGAATGGGACTTTGTACATGTTACTAGTGGTCCTGAATATCCTCAGTCCAGTGGTCTAGCTGAACGTGCAGTGCAAAGTGCAAAGCAATTACTTGAAAGGTCAAAGTGTGACAATACCGATGTAGTCTTGAATTTGCTTAATCTCAGAAACATACCCCATGATGATATTCTTGGCTCACCTGCTCAAAGACTACTTTCCAGGCATACTAGAACTACGCTACCTATTTATTCAAATTTGTTGCAGCCTAAATCTAAGAGCACTAAAACCATCAAGGCTCAATTGTTTAAGAAGCATATTAACCAGAAATCTAGTTAAAACAGATTGAGCAGTTTACTTCGTGAGTTGAGGGAAGGAGAGATGGTATGAATCCAGACAACAAAAGGTTTTGATCGAATAGGACAGATTACAGGCATCTGTGCCGAGCCAAGATCTTACTTGGTAAATTCTGAAGGTGTGGAGGGTAGGAGGAATCGCAAACATCTTCTTCTTCCTGTACAAGAACCAACATCATCATTGCAATCATAGCATTGTATCTGTGTTGCGGACTCTGAACCGAAGAGTGAGTCAGACACTGTTTCCAGACCAGAATTTGTTCAAAGTTCTGACTCCATTCCAAAAAGTAATTTGAACATTCCACAGGGCATCCATTTCACAGAAACTGTTCCAGTTGCTAAATCTGATAGCCAGCTGTATGTCACACAATGTGGACAGTGTCTAAACCAAGTGTGAAATACCCAGCAACGTGGACTTGATTGTACATACCTATATATTTAATATTTTATAATGCATGACCATGGGTAACCTGTGATTTCTGCGTGCTAAACAGTCTCATAACAATTGCATGGTCTATTTCTCAAAGAGGGAGGATGTAGATCATAGTATAAAGTGTGTGCTTATATCTTTAAGAAGCATGTGAGGCTCTACGTGCACGTTTATAACCTGCACATGTGCAAGCCCTAGTGCCATTTTGAAGGAGCAGCCAGGGAGTGAGCATGCATGATCATAGTCATTACTTGTATGTAAGTTACTTAAGTTACAGTCAGTAGTCAATAGTAGTAATGTGTTTGTATGAAATAAAGCTGCTTGAACAGAACCCATGAAGACTTATTTATTCGTGTCCCAGACATGAGAGCGACAATTTGCATGCTTGGTGGTTAATTTGTGACAGTATTTAACTGTGGCAGTTCATCATATTTTTATTCTGAAGTTGTTCTGTGTATTTTACTGAATCAAAAATAAAGCACTTTAATTCCTTATTCCTTTGGAATAAGAGGGAGGCTTGGCATAATGGTTAAGTATTAACATTACAAAGAAAAAGTACAGGGTTTGATTCTCACCTGAGATCCATTGCTAGGCTTAGGCTTTTGTGGTATTTCGCCTAATACTTAACTTATGCACCTATGGTGATTTTGTAATTCTGTGGTTTGTTTTTCATTCATCGTACCAGGATTCTGATGTGTTTTTTTCTTATGAATAGAAAACCCCTGATAACCGGTTGTGCTCCTGTGACTGACTTATGCCCAAAAGGAATGAAGGGGCTTTTATTGTGGATTGCAGTGGGTCTGTCACGTGGAGCTCCTTTCACCTGGGAGGAGTATCAGCCTTCAGAAGTGTAATATGGCTGGTGTGTAGGGATGCTCACCTTCATGTTACAGAACTTTAAGTAGTAGGGTGCCATTCTTGGCAGATGCTGTAATATCTTCAGGGGGGTTGCTCTGTAGCAGATATTTAAAAATATCATTGTCCATCTAGGTCAAGGAAGGGTATGTTTTTAAGTACAAGTACAGAAGCAATGCTTATTTTATTCTCATACTAAATGCACGTAAAAAAATCATTTATAGCCAGGTGAACAAACATATACAGTTATGTTTCTTGTTGCTTAACAGTTAGTTGTGGTTAGTGCTAGTAAAGGAATCCGTCATCTTTAAGATGGGTGCGTAGTCTGAAGTGAGATGTTTGGACTTGCCCATAGTTGTGTTTATGAAGGCTATGTCCTAGTAATGATGATAATTAAGGATGCTGGACAGAATTTGTCCCTTATTTTGCTTATGTGGATGCCGAAGTGTAGCATATTTATTTAGTGGGAACATATGCAAGTAAATAAGACATCTAAATAATCTGCCTACAGAGAGAAAAAACATTGTTATTACAGATTCTCATGTTCATAGTTAAACACTAGGCAGGCAGTATGCAGACCAATACAAGCCTAGCCAATTAACCATATTAAAAAATTCCCTCCAGCCTCAAAGCGGGCAGTACAAGTTAGACTGGGGCAGAATTTGAAACTACCGATCCAGTTATCTAGGTTTACCTTGAAGGTGACAAGGGTGATATTGTGTTTGACATGTAGTGGAAGTTTGTTCTAGAGGTGAGGGGTATAGTGGGATATGACTTTGTCATGCCAATGAGTCTTATTTATCTGTTTGTGAAGGTTTAGTCCCTAACCAGGTATTTCAGGAAGCATTTGTTCTGTGAAAGAATGGGAGGTCAAAGGGGGTCAGACTTTTCATGGTTCAATGAGCATATTAGCATGTACATCGTAGTAGCAGTTGACAAGATGCATACTTGTTGAAAGTGCAGTCTTTATGTCTTTCTTTTACAAGACCTCATACTGGTTCATCAGTTCATATTTAACAAGTAACACAGATACATCTTTTTTTTTTTTTTTTTTTTTTTTTTTTACACAGCAACATCGTAGTACATTTGCCACTTTCAACTCACAGAACTCGCCACTTTGCTTTGTTACACCCCTGCCGAAGTCAAAGTTACTAGGCTGCAGAACTCTTCTTTCATCCTGCTGGCATAGAGGGTTCACGCTATAGGTTTTAATTAGTCTTTAATTGATTCTGGGCAAAAAGACTCTGTACTTCCTTTAATGTAGTACATTTTTAAGTTCTATTTTTTTCATCTGTGTATTTTGTAATCATTTCAGTAGGCTGATTCAGTGACCAGTTTCAGGTACAATCTTGTCCATCAGGCACAGTGAATAATAAACTTACCTTTTACATGGAAATCAAATGGTTGGAAAAAGAATAAGCAACTGATTACAGTTTTTGTAAATAACCATATAGTCTGATACATGTAATGTACAATGAATCAGTTTAAAAAAACATAGTTTGACATAAACAAAAGCAAAGAGGACATGTTTAGTTGCAAAGATGTAATGAGCTGGGTTAAACACTTGTACTTACCGAAGGACACCGAGAATACATCAGCTGCTGCTTTGAACCACATTTTATGGAAGGATCCTTAGTCTTGTTCAGCCTCTCCTTATTTTCTCTAAAATTGGCTTGGTTTGTGATTGATTTGATTATGAGGTTTGAATAAATTATTTCTTCCTGATGTTATCCAGTAGAAGATACCAGTTAGCTAGGTCTGCTGTACTGAAACATTTCTTCACTAATGAAGGCAAAAAATGTAGGCATTTTTAAGGATAAGGCAACTTTGATGACCGCTCTTAAAAGCGTCTGCAAGTTATGATAGCTGGTCTTCTTGTTACATGTTGCTGGAAAAATGCAGTCTAGCATATGCAGTGGTAGTAAGCCATTTTCATGGAAGCATGGCAGTCTTTACATTTCCTAGAAACTAAGGGCTACTGGAAGGGTACATTCAAGGTTTGGGAGTGCTATGCTGATTTCCAGAGCCCTGGAGTAATAAGTTCATAGGTGTGTACTAGGCTAATCGCCCTGGAGCCTTTACAAGCCTAGCCCAAAAAAAAATTGCCCAGGCACCATGCCACCCAATGTTAGTTCACATTGCCCATGTCTAGTAGGGCAACTGGAATGATCCCTGGGGTACAGTTTCTGTTACCCATCCACTCGTCAAGATTTCTCTTGAAGAGGGCCAGCGAGGTGCTCTGCTTGACGTGAATGGGAAGCTTATTCCAGAGTATGTGCAGTCTTTGGGAGATGAACCTGTTCCTCCAGCATGTTCTGTTGATTGTGGTAATGAGGGTGTGATCTCCGGAGCATGTGGCACGGGGGGATTGGGATTTCTTTAGGTGTAGCATTTCAAGTAGGATTGGGTCAGACATGGCTTTGTAAGTCAAGCAAAGATCACCTCTAAGTACACGATAAGAGACTGAGAACAGCTGACGTTTCTTGAGTCTGTCCATGTAGGACATGTGTTTAAGGCCTAGGATCCTTTTTGTGAGGTACTTTTGTGGCCTCTCCAGCTGTTGTAGGTGTCTGGTCAGGTACATGCCAAATGGGGCATTATATTCATTGACTGGTCTAATGACGGATGAGTAGACAGGGATGATGACCTATTTCTTCCTGGATGTGAAACCTTTGGTTATAAGATGTGCCATGTAGAAGGACTTTCTGACCACAGTGGCAGTGTGGTGGTCGAAGGTGAGGTGGCTGTCGGCCTGAGTGCCCAGATCTCTTATGGCCTCTTCAGTGTTCAGTGGGCTCCCATCAATGCGATAATTTGTTGGAACTGTGTTTTTTTTCCAACGGGGATGATAACACATTTTTTGGCATTAAGCTTCAGGCCATGGTTCCGACACCAGTCATTGGTCTCAGAGAGGCCCTTTTGTAGGATGTCTGCATCATTTGGGGTGTTGATAATGACTCAGCTTGCAGTCATCAGTGAACTTGGTCAGCCAGAGTCCTTCTGTGTTGGTCTGGACTCCTAAGAAGTAGATGCCAAACAGGATCGAGCCCTGTGGGACTCCACTTGTGACTGATCGACAGTCTGACTTGGAATCCGTAACTTTCACTCTTTGGGTTCTGTCTTTGAGCCAATTTGCAACCCACCTAGTGATGTAAGGATTGATGCTAGTTTGGTGATTTTTTAGTGATACCTGAGTGGGGAATGGTATCAAAGACCTTGGCCATGTCGAGGTAGGCTGTATGCACTGCCTTACCTCATCCACAGCCTTGGTGACTGCTTCGAAGAAGTCAACCAGGTTCAGCAGGCAGGATCTCCCCTTGACATAGCCAAACTTTGTGGGGTCAAGAGTTTGGAGATTGCCTATATCTTTGTTAAGCAGGTTCATGATGATTCGCTCCATAGCTTTGCATACCAGACTCATCAGGCTAATGGGACAATAGTTCCCCCTTTATGGAGTAGGATGACTATAGCAGTGCACCATTCGTTAGGGGCATAGCCTGAGGTAAGGCTGTAATGGAACAGGGCACACAGATGTGGTTCCAGTTCATTTTGTTGCTCATGGTGGGTACCAAGCTTTCTCCTGGTATTGTGATAGGGCCCTTGGGGGGGGAGAGGGGTAAAGGTGGCACTGAATCTGTCGGCCAGTATGTTGGCTATATCTGTTGGCTCAGTATAGGAGGTGCCATTCTGTAATAACTCAGAGCAAATCTGGGTATTGCCTTTGAGGTTTTTGATATAGCTATAGAAGGCTTTGTGGTTGTTTTTGGTGTCAGCTGCAATTCTGCCTTCATAGCTGGCTTTAGAGGATTTGATAAGGGATCTCAGCTTTTTGTTGAGACTGATAAGGAAGGTTTTCCAGTCTTTTGACTTCATTTTTTTTTGCAACAGTTTCTTCCTTCTGTTGTAGAGTTTATTGATGGCTGTTGCCCCCAGATTGGCTTTGTTTTTTTGGAGGGGACCGACTTAGTTCTGTTTGGTATGGCAAGGTCCATGTATTTGTGTACATGCTCGTACAGTGCATTGGTGTCTGATTCGGCAGTCATCCAGCTATTTTCCATTGGCATGGGTGCTAACCACCTCTGTTTTTAGGAGCCCAAAGTCGGCATTAGCACCTTAGGGGGGGAAGTAGGTGAGATGGAAATATCCATGATGATCAGTTTGTGGTCAGATTTAACCAGGGAGGAATTGACTATAGGTGTGGAGCAACGGTCTACCATGTTGGTGATAACCAGGTCGAGGGTGTTGCTTCCTCTAGTGGGGGTCAGAATGAGCTGGCCCAGGACATTGGAATTGATAAATTCCAGAAAGCTTTGGGTCTGTACATTGGTACTTGAATAGTTTTCCCAGTTGGTGGAAGGATAGTTGAAGTCATACAGTATGAGAGCATTGGGTTAGACCTTGATAGATTCCAGGGTGCTTAGGAAGTTGGAGTGAAAGTCTAGGGACATGTTTGGGGTTTTGTAGCAGGCTATAACTTATATCGCCGTCTTACCCAGTGTTAGTTACCTGAAGTATCTTGGATGCATTATGCTGGGCTACCAGTCTAGAGGTGTGTGTGCGTATCCTTTAAGAATATGAAGACACCACCGGCACTTCCAGCCGTATTCTGGGGCCGAAAGGTATGGAATGAGTTGTAGCCTGGGAGTGCAGAGGTGCTTTCTGCCTCTTTAAACCAGCTTTCCGTTACAGTACAGATGTCGACATTCTCCATTTTGAGGAGAGCTTTGAGCGAGTGCATAATGTACAAGAAATTTGGAGACCTTAGTTTCAGCACCTTATCTGCATTAACCTTGATCTGTGGGGATCTACCATACGCTGAGATGTTTTGTTTTCATGTCTGCACATTCCATACACATGAGTAATGCTGTAACTTTTGCCTGACGACCTCAGCATACAGCAATGTGACATTATTTCCTGAATCAGGTTGTACTGAGATTACATTTGCATTACTGCGACTCTAAACTGTACAGCTGATGTGTTACGGCATTTTTTAAGACTTTCACCACAAACTAGGACAGGTACCTTCTGTATTTTTTTCCCTGACTTGTTAGTTTGCAGTGGTAATGTAATTCACAATTTTCTCCTGCCTTGCCTCATAGTTTTATGTCCTTTCTAAGTGTTGTGACTTTGAGGTGCAGCAGTAACAAATATTTTCAGTAAAGAATGTTTAATATTGCAAATGTGGTAAGAGTGGGTGCATTTGTCATCCTCTGCATGAAATGCCACTAGCATTAGAACCTCCAAGCGTCCCAGAAAAACTCTCCCTCCCCTCCAGACCCACATTATATCACTTCACTTTACCTTATCCAAAATCTTCTGTGCTTTTCTAAAGCTAAGATGATGGTCTCCTTTATTGCCTCAGTCTGCTGTTTTCTGATGTAACAGAGTTATGTATTTTGCTCTGGTTTTGCTGAATTGCTGTTTGTTACTGTCTCCAAATCTCAAATCTTTGTAATGTTTGTTCTGTTTTTTGTGTGTGTTTTGGGTTCGTTCTTTCTCTTCTTCCCTCTTCTGGCCTGCACTCAGTTTTTTTAACAAAAAGTCTTTCCTCAATTTGGTGATCTCCCATTGTATGCTGTTCCTTTCTCCTCTGTTGTTATTGTGGAAAGTTGTTGGGGGTGTTCCTTGTAACTGCTTTTCAGTTTGTGTGGTCTTTTCCTGTTGTTACTGTTCTCACCATGGAACTGTGCTCAGTGAGGTCCTTTCCCATCCCTGGCCTTTGTGATCCTGGCTCCTACTAGACATATTCAGGAGTGCCTTGCAAAAGCAGAGCTGTTCTGGAATCTTTGCCATCTCTTTCAACTCCAATCAAGGTTGAGTCAGCAGTACTGTTCGCTTTGCTATTGACTTTCTTGGGATAGACTTCATCCTCGTCAGGGATAGTCTCCATTGGCATCAGGATGTTGGCATTAATGTCAGTGCCTTTCCTTTTCAGTTTAATGTTGGTACCGTCCTTTTCATCAGTTGAACTGAGGAAATAGCTACCTGAGTGCTGACCTCAGTGTAGGTTTTGAGTTGTCTACAGAAGACCTCCTGCCACTTCAGGTCCCTGGAGGTATTCATCATCTGCCCCCCCCCCCCCCCAGTGCATAGGAATTTCTCTTTTAAGAGGAAGAGTATGGATTCCCTATGGAGTCCCTGTTAAGTTTACCATCCTTTATTTGGAAGGGGTGAACATTGAATCTACATTTTTCACTCCAGCTGACACAAAATTTGTAGAGACCTTGGAGTTGATGAGGCAAAAGGTGGAAAGGCTACAGCCCCAGTGTCCTCTCTAAAACAGAATCTGCAGAAGGCCTTTGGGTCCTCTTAGGAAAAATTTCTGGGTCATCACCGGTTTCAGATAGTCTCCATTGGCTGCTGAGGCAACATGGTTCTCTATGCGTATACAGTGGTTATAAAAAAGTTTACACACCCATGTTAAAATGCCAGGTTTTTGTGATATAAAAAAATGAGACCACGATAAATCATTTCAAAACTTTTCCCAACTTTAATGTGACCTATAACCTTCACAGTTCAATTGAAAAACAAACAAATCTGTCAGGGGAAAAAACATAACAAATAAAGAAACGTACAATAAGCTGGTTGCATAAGTGTACCCTTAAACTAATACTTTGTTGAAGCACCATTTGATTTAATTACAACATTCAGTCTTCTTAGGTACACACTTGCCATCAATTAAAGAGACTCTGATTAACCCCAAATAAAGTTCAGCTGTGCTAGTAGGATTTTCCTGACATTTACTCAGTTGCCTGCTACAGGAAATGCCATGGTTCGCAGAGAGCTTACAAAGCATCAAAGGGATCTCATTGTTGAAAGGTATGTCAGGAGAAGGGTACAAAAAAATTAATACAACATTGAATATACCATGGAACACAGTGAAGACAGTTATCAAAAAGTGGAGAAAATATGGGACAACAGTGATGTTGCAAAGAACTGGACATCCCTTCAAAATTGATGAAAAGACAAGACGAAAACTGGTCAGGCAGGCTGCCAAGAGACCTACAGCAACACTGAAGGAGCTGCAGGAATTTCTGGCAAGTACTGGTTCTGTACTACATGTGACAACAATCTCCCATAGTCTCCATATGTTTGGACTATGGGGTAGGGTTGCAATATGGAAGCCTTTTCTTACACAGAAAAACATCCAGGCCCAGCTACAATTTGCAAAACAATACATCAAGTCTCCCAAAAGCATGTGGGAAAATGTTTTATGTTCTGATGAGACCAAGGTTGAACTTTTTGGCCACAATTCAAAAAGGTACGTTTGGTGCAAAAACAACAATTTGCATCACCAAAAGAACTCCATCCCCATGGTGAAGCATGGTCAGGCGTCTGCTAGAAAGCTGAAGATGAAGAGGAATTCACCTTTCAACACGACAATGACCCCAAGCATACATCCAAATCAACAAAAGAATGGCTTCACCAGACGAAAATTAAAGTTTTGGAGTGGTCCAGCCAGAGCCCAGAACTAAATCCAATAGAAAATCTGTGGGGTGACCTGAAGAGGGCTGTACACAAGAGATGCCCTCGCAATCTGACAGATTTGGAGCTCTTTTGCAAGGAAGAGTGAGCAAATAGTGCCAAGTCAAGATGTGCCACGCTGATAGACTCCTACCCAAGAAGACTGAATGACATAATTAAATCAAAAGGTGCTTCAACAAAGTATTAGTTTAAGGGTGTGCACACTTATGCAACCAGCCTGTTGTACTTTTTTTTATTTTTTATATTTTTTCCCCTATCAGATTTGTTTGTTTTTCAATTGAATTGTACAGGTTATAGGTCACATTAAAGGTGGGAAAAGTTTTGAAATGATTTATTGTGGTGTCATTTTTTATATCACAAAAACCTGGTATTTTAATGGGTGTGTACACTTTTTATGTCCACTGTAATAGCCTTGGTCCCTAAGAAAGTTTATAAAGTACTGCATCCTTACTGTCAGAGTCTCATAAGCTTAATATGCTGGTCTTTCAAGCTGCTTGAAAAAGGTCCTACCCCTCAGAGTTTTTTGGTTCAACTGCTGACCAAACAGTCTGGATCCTTTTGCGATTTGGAGAATTTTGTGTATTTCTCCTCGACCTTTGTCATGGGGGGTGCTTTGGTAAGATATCCCCCACTATTAACAAGTTAAAGAATGGCTACTTTTCTAAGTTCCAGTTGTGTCCGTTATGGCCAGCCTTACCATGCAGGTAGCTTTTAGTACAGCTGAAGGTTTGGCTGGAGCTGCATCTTTTGACATCACTACATGGCCATGCTTGGCTTATGTTTACCTACTTTGCCAAGGGCATAAAAGTTAGATTTATGAATATATCATTCCATGGTCCTAAACGTTTCAGACCAGAAGTTAGAGCTCACATAGATGAGATGAGGAAGGAAGGAAGGAAGGGATAATTTGGCAGTAGGTGGGGGTCAGTGTTCTTCACCTCAGCAGTTCTTCTTCCAAGATTCAGAGGAGCCCCGAAGCAGATGTTTTGTTTGGGCAGGATTGGTGTAAATGTTGCCCTGATAAGGAGTGTAATAACCAAAGTTCCTTCCACGAAAGTTTTAAAGTATGAATCCATAGTTCTCTGCATTTGTCATGCAGCAGACCAACCCTTGTGAACTGGAGGATTGTTTATCCCTTCACTTACTGGTGAAGTAAACCATACTATGGACTGATGGGTGAAGACCATAATGTCTGGAAGTTACTGGACTTCATTTCTTTCAGCTCCAGAATTCATCTCCGTCTTACTGGATGCCCCAACCCATCTGAACACAATTCCGTAATTAGAGGAGCTATATTTGTTAAAAAAGAGAAGAGTCATTGTAGGGGCTCCAACAAACCAGGGAGGGAATGGATTTTATTCAACGTTTTTTGTGCCAAAAAAGACCAATAACCTCAGACTCATTCTAGAACTAAGTGAATAGCCATAGTGCAGCTGTTCCTGCCCAGTCCAGTTGAAGTAGATTGCATATGCACTTTAGACCTTAAAGCTCTTATTTACATGTGAAAATTGGCAAGAGTTCTAGGATGCACCTGCATTTCAGAGTCAGAGCCTGTCACTGCTCTTTCCATTGGCTCTCATTTGGCCTTCCCTCTGTACCCAGGGTGATCACCATGTGCATGTCCATGGTGGCAGTGCATACGTATCTGCAGGAAGCCAAGGTGCTTTCTTACCTGGATGATTGCCTGCTGTTCGCTTTGTCTTAAGACCAGCTTTGTATGTTGGGGAGTCCCTAACAAGTCTTGTCTAGTCCCTGGAATTCTAGTGCAGCCAAATCTGACCTGCCCTTATGTTTATCAACTGCATTCTGGACACTGTTTCCTGAAAGTTAATACTCCAAGTCACATAGCATTTGCTGTGGTGAATGCATGACTGTGATCCTGTCTCAAGCTTCCTATTCCACTTTTCCGCTCCTTAGATATAGTGACCAGTGACACTTTGGCCTTAAGGTAGGAGAGAGCATTGTAGTGGGCGGATGTTTCCGGGTGCCTGGTTGTCAGATGAACTGTTAATTCACAACAACAACATACAAGAGATGATGTCAATTCTTTTGTTCTTTCAGGCTTTCCAGAGCTGCCTGTCATTGGAGGTCGTCACCACACTAAAGGACTGGCACTGGTGTGGTATATAAACAAACAGAGGGTACAGCATCCTCTCTTTTGTGCTGAGAAACTGTGAGAGTGTGCGAATGAGCTGTATATTCAGTAACTGATTTCTAGTAACTTTTCACATCTTGGATGTGTCCAACTCTTTGGCCACTAAGCCAAGCAGGTTTCTGCTAATGCCTCATGAGTGGTCAGTCAACTCTTAATTGGCGAAGAGAATCTTTATCAAGTCAGGAACCATGCTGCAGGATACTCTTTAAAGGTGGTTACACCGAAGCGCTAGAGAGAGAGAGAGAGAAAAGAATAAAAGTTCTAAACTTTCCTGCCTTGTTTTTCATCTTTGTACCACAGTCGGTGGTCTTGGGTCAGTGTTGATTTTATCAGGAACCATGCTGTAGCCTGTTCACATCCCGAACCAACTCCAGATGCAGGGCCTCATTTCACTACTTTCTGTAGGTTGGCCCCAAAGGGTGCTCTTGCCCATGGGTAGTTGACTGTACTCCTTTATACTTCCCCCAATTCCTCTAATGTTGAAGATTGTCAACAAGGCAAATCTACTCAAGGAGAGGGGCATTGTCATACCTCCATATTGGCCCTGGTAAGTCTGATTCCCCTGTTACTTCTTTATCTTCTGGAGAAACCATTTGTTTACACTGTTGAAGAGTTTAGTGGCTCATCCATCAAATGGGTCTGACCTCTGCAATTATTCTCTTTGCCTAGCTGCCTGGTTTCTCCACTTCCAGTAGTTAGTAATACTGACTATGTTGAGTGAGCTGTAACTATACTCTTTGTCTCCCAAAATCCCTAAAATTGAAAAATTTGCAGGGACTGCCGGAAGAATTTATGTATTTGGACTAAGACTAAAGGATACCTTTCTCTCTTCCTAGCTCTGACACTTTAACTGTCTTGTAAAGATTTTTTTGTTACTGGATTGAGCTGTTTTTCTGCAAAAATTTATTTGGAGGGTATTTTGAATTTCCACTAGGGTCAGAATTGTCCTGACTTCTAAAGCCTTTTAAAAATGTTCTGCTTCAGCCAGTGTTACACACCTTATTGCCTCCTTGGAACATGCACTTTGTTGTATATAAGCTGACACAGGCACCTCTGAATCAGCAACTACTGCTGAGATTAAGTTCCTGTCTTGGAAAACTCTTTTCTTAGTTGCCATTATGTGCGTAGAGTTGTAGAACTGCAGGCCTTATCTCGGGATCCTTTATATTTGATTTTTTTTTTCATAAGGAGTGAATCTAACCTTTCTTTTATACCCAGAGTGTCAGCTGAAGTTAGTTTGGTATTCATTTACCAGTTTGCTTTCATAGTTTGTTCGCTATGGGGAGGCCTGTCTTGACATTCAGAAAAGATTTGAAACACAATCTTGACAAGGCCACATCCCTTAGAAAAGTTAGCATTCACCTTTATTTGTCTCATTTCATCACAAATACCTATATCAAAAGGACTCAAAAGGTTGCCCTTGCAAGGTGTCTTTCTCATTGTGTAAAACTTTTTATGTTCCATACTGAAAAACCTTTGCCAGAAAATACCAGAACATATACTGCCAAGGTTGTGGCCACCTCTGTGACTTCCTTTTGGAATGGAATGCTGTAGTGGCTGCTACTTGGTCAGCTTTTAATGGGGTTGCAAAGCATAATGATTGGATCTGTCGTCTAGGTTCTGATTTTTTCCTTGGGTATACTGTATTTGAGAGTATCCCCAAAGGGGAGATCTTTTCAGAGCCAACAAATTTCTTACTGCACTCTTGCCACTACATATCTATCCTCCTCTTTGTTATATGGTTCTCCCATCGTAACCTGAATGCCTCCCTGAAATCTAAAGTAGAACAGTGTTACAACAATTTAGCGAGATTTGTTGCTTGTACATGTAACACAATACATCCACTGTACTGTACTAAAACCTCTTAACTTGATTAGAATTATCCCACCAACTACACTATACCCAGCTTCTTTAACACACAAAATTATATTAAATTCCACTTCCTTCCCATAACAGTACAATTCTCCACCTCTACCTCCCAAGTCGTCACCTTTGATTTTCTGACTATATCTGCAAAAACTGTGGTCAGAGTCTGTACTCGCTCTGTTTAGAACAATCTGGAATATGATCTACATCAGTCAGGGCAGTGCATAACATTTGTTTATTTAAGCTGCAACTAAAATAATTTCTCTTTTATTCCTGGCTTTACACATGCTACTCTTGGCTAACATTTCAGCTCCTTATCCTCTGATACCTATATACATCATGTCTCTCCTTTTCCTTGTTTTTGTTTCTCTTACTTTTAGTCTTACTTTTACTCATTGTTTCTCCTGCCTCCCACTTCTACCCCATGTATTACCTCTAACAAATAGTCTCTCTCACTCTCTCCTCTCTTCCTGTTCTTATCCACTGTTTGAATTTTCCTCTCTGACATTTGCTTTATGACTGAGTAATAAACTGTCATGCTTATAACGTCAACACATTTCAGTGCTGTATGATATTATGTTTATCGTCTTTTAACAATGGTATATTTGTATTATTCTACATGTGATGTGTGTGTACTTATATTTGTATTAATTTTTGTATTTACAGTATATTGTAATATGATGTCAGTTTTCACATGTGTGTATGTATTTTCTGTTCTTTTATTTGTTGAGCTTATCTTCCCAAGCCTCCACTGAAAACAGATACAATTGTCAAGTCGTATTTTTCCGGTAAACAAATGACAATAATTAATAAGTAACTTTTTTATATGCTAGCTTGGAGTCCGCCTACATGGAAGAGTTTGGGACTCTACCCTTCACATTATGAAGGACAGACCTGCACCTATCAGATGTAGCAGTTATGTACTTGTTATAATGACATATTTGCAGGAGTGAGTTTGTCCTATGTAATACCTCAACTGATCTTTCCCTGCCTTAGTTGTGTTTATCAAAGCATCATACAGTACTGTTTTTCAGTGAAATCAACATGGCTACCTCAGATATGAAGAAGGAAGGGGTGGGTGGAGCTTTACACTGTGAGACTAGGTGGAGATTTTTTGCAGCTTGTGATGGTTTGGAATGTCAAGCTGTCCTAATGCCAGCAGCTTTAGTCGTAGAGGTTACAGAGGATGGCAGCATGGTATGTGCATAACTTTAGTTTACAGACTTTTTTCCTCCTAAAAAGTATGTACATATAAAGCTTTCAAAATGAAAAGTACCGCTGTTTAAAAAACACTCTTGATTTGAAGCTTTGATTTGATGACTGCATTTACTTTGGTCTCCTGTTCTAATACTAAGATATTGGTTGAGAACAGCTTCTGGAAGCATTCTTTTAGTGTATGTTTATGCAGACTACCATGCATACATTGCATTTCCCATTCATGGCTGCCCTCCACCTGTGTTCTTCCTGCTATGTTTTGATAAACTTCAAATATTTCTCTGCATTTTATTACAGTTTAGTTATCAGAGTTTGCAACCAACCTGTTGTACCAGTGATCCCATGACATATTGAATGGAAGAATGTGTCGATGTGTTAAAAGGTAGAGGCTGTTAATACTTGCAGTTTAAGTACCGCAGGCACTTATGTAAAAAGTTGTCTTTTCTTTAGTAAATTAAACCTGACCTTTCACTTCAGTGGAGAAAGGTAGTTTTATAATTACTTACATACAGGGAAAATACCAGTGGCTGGCTATCCTGGTATTACCATTGCTTTGACTAAACATCGTTTGTTTCAGCAGCAGAAATTTTGTTTATTGATAATTCGCACTAGCTGACTCTTGTGTTCTGATTTCATTGACCACATTTTTTTAACTGCTGCTTCTGCAGTTTAACTCCAGTGCAGGTCTGTGTTTATTGTTGATGGATATTTATGTCACTTCTGTTATGTGGGATATTGTAAAGATTGCCAAGGTAGTGCTGTTGTCTGAGCATCATTAGGAAAAATATAGTAGTCATATCTGGCTTTTGACTCCACACAGCAATGTAACAGCTGCAGTTTAAATGAGATTTGCCAGACTTAGAAATATCCCTTCTATGCTCTGAGGAATTTATTCTTTAAGGCTGATAATGACTGTATTTTAAGCAATTATGTTATCAGAAGTGATTTATTGTGAAAGGGTTTAAGAGAGAAATAGAAATCTTGCACTGTATAATTCCTTATGCCTGTAGAAGAATCCTCACCCACAGTGTTGCTCAGAGGGTTTTCCTTAAATATGATTTCCCATTTTACTGTTGTGAGAGAGAGAGTTGAATTTGTATACTCTTGACTTTGAAATTGTGTTGTCATCATGTTAGCGTTTATGTATAATTCCTAGGAGGTATCGTGACTGAAACCATAACTGTAGTCCACAAAGTGGAGCTGTTTTTCTGTTGTGTTGGTAGGCTGAGTGTTGGCAGGAGAGGTTAAGACAAACTTGAAGCCCACTATCTTGAAAATGAAAATCCCAAGACCATGTTATAACTCGTTCCCATGTTTACAATGGTAGGGTGATCTGGGATTTAAAATATTTAGACACTGTGGTCTCAGCATTTTGATCTTTAGATGTTGTGGTCTCAGGACTGTGATAGTAATCCTATGTGAGTGTATGTAATATGTGTTTTTTCCTCTTTATGCTTTTATAGTAAGACGGTTGCACACAAGGCTACCTGTAATGAGTCTGTAATGTTGTGTTACAGCTGGTGTGTTTAATACTGATGGGAGAGGCTCAGAAACAGTAAATGGCTTGTCCCTCAGCAGTTGGTTATCTTTTACTGCTAAGCAGAAAACTTTTGTTCTGTGCTAATCAACAGAAGGGTTTCTTTGTCATTGACAGTATGCTGTCACATGGGTGAAGGTTGGGGAAAATATGGCACTGGAGGCATTGAGTAGGCTTTTGATTGTTCAGTTGCTCTGCTGATGCTGCCACAGAGAATGAAGAGTATAGTCCTAGTAGTGAGATGTGGAATCCCATTGGAAGAGTGTGTGTGCATGTGTGTGTGTGTGTGTGTGTGTGTGTGTGTGTGTGTGTGTGTGTTTATGACTATTAAGTGGTGGCCTATGCCACAAGGCACTCAAAAATACACCCCTAATGAGGCTACTACACATCCACAAGTCAAAGAGTGTGAGGGTCACCTGATGTAGGGATCTAAACTTAGCTACTCAAACAAAGCATGCTGGAGAGACAGATATGTGTCTTAGAGATGGCCTGTTCACTGGCTTCCTATTCACATTAAGTACAGCCCTTTCCTGGCCCTTTTCAAGCACAATTTGGATCAAAAGATGGTGAATTGTACTTTCACACCTGTGGTAGTGTCTATGTCCCTTATGGAAAAGGGCAATCTGTAAGATACTCAGTTATTAGGCACAAATCCATACAATCCTCTTGTCACTAGGGGCCATATATTGGATAAAATCTGGTTATATTGGCTAGGCTTGTAAGGACTCTTAAGCCATTAGCCTAGTAATTTCCTATGAACCTATGCGCGAGCACACACACACACACACACACACACACACACACACACACACACACACACACACACACACAGATGCACATAGACATGTGTATGTACACAGTCACACGAGTACACATTAGTAAACAAACATCTAATCAGCTTATGAAATTCTTAACATAAACCAGTCAGAAACAGGAGAGAGGAGAATGAAGGTGCTGTCACAGCCTTTTCCTAAATTTGACGCCACAGTGTCTGTAAATCATTACCACTGTATTCCCCAGTCATGTAGTAATAGCATCTTCACAGATCTGCTGATGGAATCAGAGAAGAACACTGCCACATTCACAGATTACTCTGTAATAAAGCTTCTCTGACTTCAGTGTTTAATTGTAGGACAGTGGATTGTATTGTGTGGTGTTCAGGTCCTTACAGTTAAGATAAAACATTAGAGTCTGAGTTAGCAGTCTGTTAAGTATTTTTGCACTAAAAAGACCCTTTGATAGACAATAAATGTCTTTAATAAAGATAAGCTTCTGAAGAGGAATGCTTGATTTAATTTAATTAACAAGTTGCGTTAAGCATACCTTGACTTTATATAAAGTGTACGGTGTAGAAAGAGACTCACGTTTGCCTTATACATTTCTAAGTCGTGTTGATTGTTAGGGATAAAGAATTATCTGATTGATGCATGTGGATATATAAAAATGTGGAGAAGATCAGTAATCTGATAAAGTATGACATTTGCAGGCATCAGCTAATCTGTTCCTAAAAACGTTCCATGTCATTCTACAGTTGCACACCACCCAGACTAATTTGTCCACTGCAGGCTTCCATCTTAGTCTGTCAGACTCTGAACAGTTTTTTAATATCGATTGTAGGCAACAAGGCGTCATCCATTCCTTTTTAACACTCTACATTTGTTAAACTTGTTTAGCGTATTGATGAGACTAAATTTGCAGTTAAGAAACAGTCATCTACATTTATTAAGTAAATGTTTTTCTTTTTGAGAAATAAGTCTGAAGGTCCTGCATGTTAGAAAAGAAAGCAGAAAAAAAAACTTTCTGTGTTAATCATGAAGGTGGGCTAAGCCTACAGCAGGATTCCATGTTACAAGCGTAATGTATGTACTATGTTTACATAGCAAGGTGAGTATTTGAGGAGAGCCACGATTGCAAGGTAATGTGTGTACATAGAGCTGTCATGCCAAATGTAAAACAAGCAGGGCAGGTTGAATTTGATAGAGGTATGCCATTTACTTAATGCATACATATTATAGTTTGCATTTCAAGATATGCAAGATAACTATGAGTATGAAGAGTGTAAAAGCAAATCACCCAGTGAAACCATGCAATAATGACAAAGCCCTGTGACGCAATAAGAAGGCCATAAAGGATGCACAAGAGGGAGATATCCAGCCCTTTTGTCACATACTGGCTAGTAAAAGTAAATAAATTACGGATATGATGCATGCCTTTTTATGATCCAGGAGTGAATGTATGTGGATATTAAGATAAATTGGACTTTTAGGGTGTTTGTCAGTTTGTATTTGGAAACCAGTGTCATTTTGAAGTGTTGTAGGAAGGTGTACTTGTTGAATGACCAGCTTTTTAGTGTCACAGGGGAGAAATGTTACATGAATGTTCCTTCCTGTAGAAGCAATCCTTGCTGGTGTTCGAAAATAGTCTGTGTACTGGCGTGTGAATATCAATCAGTACAGTAACAAATCAAATGGTTCTATAACTGGGATATGGTCTTCACCTTTTGCAAGGTTAGGTAGTGGTGATAGTCTCTTTTGTTTTCCAGTACAATAAATCTGCAGACTTTGTTGACAGATATATCTGAAAGGTGAAGTGATTTGATGGAGGCAGGTACAAACAAGGGAAGTTTGTTTTCTGTTTGAGGTAGGAGAGCCTCTTTGGCTATTGTTGATTGAAAGTTTCGAAACAGAAGCATAGAAACTTGTAGCTCATTGTACATTGTTTGGCTGTCGTTCTTGTAAGTGAAGTAGTATGTGGTTTGATTGATAGGGATGGATACAGGTTGATCCTTGGAGAATTAAAGGCATCAGCCATTTCCATGATAAAATTGTCAGCAAGCATATGGCATGTGGTGATTGCAGAGCCCCTTGGAAAGTCTCTTTTGAGTGCCAAAACTATTGTTTTAATTTATAGGTAAGTAATCATATAGTCTTGCTTTTCTTTCTAATATACATCTGTTGGTACTGTAGACCTGTTTTCGTAAAAAACGGCTTTAACTTTCTTTGATTAGTAGATTATTGGCATAATTGAACAAATATATACTTTCAGTTATATGTACCTTACATTTAAATTAATGTTGTTACATAGTTGTGTGTAGAACATTAGCACAAATTTTAGATATAATACTTAACTCTTCCACTTCTTCTTCTTATGCTTATTCTTCCAGTTGCATGTAGCGTTCACACATTAAATTTGAACCTTAACCTGAGTCATTAAAGCACTGACATTAATCAGTTTCTAGTAGATGGTTTTCAAGTTTTTTAAGCACTATGTAGAGTAACATTTCCTTGATTTTTTTTTCTTATTCTGCTGTATGGTTTCAAATTTATACTGCCATGTTGTTTTGTAATGCGTGCTTTATATTTGTATTTCATTTGTTTATGTATAATGTGCTGCATTAATTGCTGTTATTGTTACAGTTTATTTGTGTAGCTTTCCCTCCAGGCTTGTGCTGAAAATGGGGATTGCTAAGCCAAATATAAATTGAAAAATACGTGTGTGTGTGTGTGTGTGTGTGTGTGTGTGTGTGTGTGTGTGTGTGTGTGTGTGTTTGTACACACACACACACACACACACACACACACACACACACACACACACACACATCATAGCAACATTTGGAGATAAATAACAGTCACAGGATGCTAAATGTTTTTATTTATGACCATCCTGTGCTTGTCATCAAGCATTTATGAACATCCCATGCACATCAACCTGTCAAACACAGTAACTATTCAGCTCCGTTTACCCTAACAACAATTCTTTAAACATTGAACACACACTCAGATGCCACAAAAGAAAATGTATTCACATAAATCAAACTTCTAGACATTAAAGTAAAAAGTTAAAACAGTAAATAAAAGGAAATACAACCCATCCAGCCCAATAACGTAGTAAAATGGCTTTTCATACCAAGCAATAAGATACATGCTTATCACTTGCTAAAAGAATCTGGTTTTAAAGAATTGAACTAAATGTTAAACTTAATACAGTTCTGACTGAACTGGTCATATTTGAACATAACCCTCTCTCGACAGGAAGAACAGAACAAAATTGTCTCACGTTGTAAAAAAAGGGCCAGTGAATGAGGAGAAGAGCTGGTGGCAGATGATGGACAGCTGTGGGGAGCAAAGGTAGAATGCAGAACACAACGTCCGGGAAACAACAGCAACATAAATAAAGAGCATTAAAGAAGTCAAGTACTTCACGTAAAAACAAATATGGAAATGAACCGGTGGTTATGCCCAATAACCTTAAAATTTGAAGTAATGAGAATAAAAAGTGATATGGACTGGGGAAAAAACAGGATAGGATAAGTTACAGTGAAACAGAAAAAGGAAAATGACTGCCATTGTGTTGGCAGTTGATGAGGCCCAGCCTGGAATACTACATGCTGTTTGGGAGATCTTATCTGTATAAAAGCAGAGACAGAATGCAAGCAGGTGACAGAAATCGCAGTGAAAAAAGATCAATGCTGCCCACTAAAATTGTAGTAAAAAAAGTGGGGGTGTTATCTTAATCACTATTGTTGTATCATAATATAGTTCTTGTTGAGTGTCGGGATGAACCAGGCTTTTAACTGGGATCTGCAGCTTGTCTGACAGATGGTTTAGTCAAACCTTAATGACCATGTGGTGGTCCTTACATGCTGGCTGAAGGTTATCCTTCTGTTGTTTTTCAAATTGTGATATCTCAAGTGCATCAAAACTGTATTGTTTTCTAACATTTACTTGCTTCAGATTCATTTTGCAGTCTTAAACCATTTGAAAAAATAATTTGGTAAACATGGCTACATCCCATCTGTTTATCAGACTGCTAAGTAATTTTAATCCGTTCACCAGCCACATCATAATTAGGGTTATTTCCTGCTTCCTGACAATTTAGTACCTTTACATTTTGTGATAGGATGGCTAAAATGATTTTTTGTCAGGTTGAATTACTGCAGTGTGGTGATTATTGTAAACAGATAAAATCTGGTTGCTAACAGAATCCTGAAATTTAAATGAAAAGCTGCCTTAATATTTTTTTTCTGGTTTCTGTAACAAAGAACATTTCATTTGCTTGCAGCAGTGCGGCTACAGATTACAGACTGCACTTGACTTAATGTGCTCAGCCTGATAACGTTGTCCCAGTCGTACCTAGGCTTCTCTCAGCCTCCGCCTAACCCAAAAACCAAAGAACACCCTATTCTAGCCCTCCTTGTCTGGCTATTCTAATCTGTACCTTGTTAAATCATTTAATAATTCTTGTTTTCTCTTATTTGGTCTGTAAGCATCAGTGTATTTAATTGTACTCACTTGTTATAGGTTTATCATTGTATATGTATTAACCAGTATATTATCTTGTGTAACAACATCAATGTTTTTGTTAATCTAACTATGACCTTGGAGCTTTTCTCCCCGGGCCTCCACTGAAAATGGACATGTATCCAGTTGGACTAGCCCAGTCAACAAATGTAAAATAAAATAAATAAATAAATAAAATAAAATAAAATGGCTATTTATACTGAGCAGTAAAATGATCGAGAGAGATATATGGTTGTTTGTTAGATTGCTTTTTGCGCTATTGGGTCTGATTGGGAAATAAGACAGAACTGTGATTCATAATTGCAACTTCGTATGTGTGAACATTAAAGTGTGTGTGCTTTTATGTAGCAATTCTTGGAGAATTTCTCCTACTCTCAGACCATAGTGATATCAGAATTAGTAAGTAAAGGGTTTGGGAGGAGTGGTACAAGGGGAAAGCAACCTTTAAAAAAAAACAAAAAAAACATTTTTTGTTACTACAGAGACTTGCGGTGTTTGCCGTTTCTGTAAAGAGTATTCAGCAGTTATGGTGTGCTCTTCAGTCATGCAATCGCTGATTGCTGGATGAGAATTTATGCCAGCAGCTAAGTACCTGCAATGTTTTTCTTTTCTTTATATTTCAGGTTTTTTTTTTTAAATATATATTTATTTATTGACATTTGATTACCAGGAAAGTCCAACTGGGTGGGAGCCCATTTTTAGCGGAGGCCTGGGGAGAAAAGCTCCAAAGTTTTGGGGCAGTTTTTATTTCTTTTATTTTTATATGCAGGTGAGTTGGACCTTAAGGCAATTTTTTCAGTGGTGTCCAGTTTGAAATTGGTAGTGGAAATAAAATTATCTTAAAACAAAGACTAAGTTACTGAATATATTATACTATCTTGATATATATTAGCAGAGTGCTCACAGTAACAGTAGGAAATGTTGATTATGGAACACCAGAACAGCACTGACATTTGGTTTCTAAGAATAAAGAGGATTTTATTTGTGAGGAAAATAATTTTAAAGGATGTACTTCATGTATGGAGGCTAAGCAAGAGTTTAATTTTCATGTTATTCTGCTGTTACTACGTATGTTACATAGTTGTAACATGGTATTTCATGCTTTACCTTCTCTTGCATTTATTGATTAGTTGTAACATAGCATTTCATGCTTTTGTTTGGAATTAATGTTCTGTCAATATGCAAGGCTTTTGTCAGAGCAAAATAAGTGGAATTAGTTCTGTTACTAGCCTGTAAGCATAAAATGTTAGTGCTTATGTAATCCTTAGATGTAGTACAAAAGCGCATAACTAAAGTGATTAATAAAGCTTTTTCCATTACTTTTGGGTGACTACGATTTTCTGCACAACTGGTCTTGTTACGGTAATTGTTTTGTGTTTTTTTTTTTTAATTATTAGTCTTTAGCTTATACGATCCTTGTTGATTTAAACAAAGAATGTTACACAGCTGTACGTTTTAAACCAGTTCTTGCTGATTCACATGCAGCAGTGTTTTTTTTTTCCTGGGTTTGTTACTTCATTCTGTTTTAAACTGAGCTCAATCTTTATCGAGGCTTATTTGCAAGTATGCAAATTTTAGAAGTAGGAAACTGTAGTATGTTTTTATATGCATATTAAGTACTAGATATATATTCACTTATCATTACGGTACTAGAAGACACTTCAGCAGTAGCTTGTTTTATGATCTGAATTTGCATTGCTTCCAATGAGAGTAACTAATAGGTTCATAGGTTGGTACTAGGCTATCGGCCCTAGGGCCTATACAAGCCTAGCCATAACAATTCCCTGGCTGTTTCTTCCCACACTATTTTCTAATTGGTTATATAAAAAGATTTTGTAAAATGCATGCCTGGTATGCAAAGTGTGAATGTCTTTCCAGATGCTATGTGGAGTACTATACTGTGGTGAGTTTGTCAGCATACATAAATAAGTCTGTTACAAGAGTTTTAAAGCCCGTTAATGTACCCTAAACCTAAAAGTATGGATTGTACAGTGAGCAGTGGGATTTATTGTGCCAAGGAGAACTCATTTTGCTAGTAAAAACATTTTTACTGTATTGCACAGGAGGATCCTTTTAATGTACCTTGCCTCATCCCATTACTGCAATCAGAATGAAACTGTGCATTTATGGGTGCACATTCACTTGTGTTGTTTTGTCTTTTTGAAGAAGTTGAAAATACAAGTAAAAACAAATGAAATGAAAGATCTTTCTGTTATTGTCATCTCACAAACAATAAAGTCATGATACTGTGCTTGCATTTTTGAGTTATTTTTTATGACTCTGTTTTTTTTTCCTGAGCAGTATCCCACAATCCTACTGGAAGGGAGAAGAGTTATGCACTATTGGTGTGCAGAATGTATGATCTGAAGTAGTTAATAACTTCATTTGTTCATCAATCTGTCGGTATCGGATCCGAATCGGATCCGAGCCGGCAGCTTTATTCAGCTAAGATCCGAGCTCCAAGCTCCTCCCCCTTACCCATAACCCCCTGCCATCCTTCTCTGTCTTCAGATCTCATTTGCCGCGGCTTATTCAAGCACCTAGAACGAGTTCCAGGCGTAGGGTTTTGTGAGTTTTTCAAGAAAAATTACCTTTTTTCATCTAGTTTTTTAGTTTAATTGTTAAGCGAGTTAGTGTTGTTCCCTTTTGTAGTTAATTAAGCTAGTTTTGTTGGTAAAATTTATATATTTTTTTAGTTAGTCTAGTCTTCCCTCTTCCCCGTGTGTGTGAAGGTGTGTTTGGGTTGGGCCTATTTTATTACTATGGCCGAGGCCCCTAAAACCTTCTTTTCTAAATGCACCGAGTGTGGCCATAAGCTGTCTCTGGCGGATGGCCACACTCGGTGTGTTATCTGCCTTGGGGGTTGACCATCTTTCTTCGGGCTGCACAATTTGTGCAGCCTTCAACCCCATGGCTTTGAGGGATAGGAGGTTGAAGCTGATTCTGGCGGGACTTCTGCCCCCGGACTCGGCTTCGTCCTCTTCTCCTTCTGCGGCACTGGCTGCAACCGCAGCGGTCCCGCCTTCTGTCCCTGCTCCCCTGGCCGGGACTCACCCTCCCACCATGGCTCAGGAGGAGAGGGAATCTAGGAGGGAGAAAAGAAAGGAGAAGCACCACAAGCGGCGGGCTGAAGCTTCCTCTTCGGCTCCACCAGCTAAGCAGTTAGTCTCTCCTAGGGCTTCCGGGCCTTCTCCTTCCCGGCTCCATTCAACCCGCTTTTCCCCGGGGCCGGAGGAAGAGGAGACCCGGTCGCCTTCGAGGTCTTCGAGGCGTCACTCCAGGCCTGCCTCGGTGGCCTCGTCTAGATCAACCCGAAGTTTGTCAGATGCAGATATGGATCGGATGATGCGTAGGTTTCTCCAGGCCCAACTGCAGATGGGAGTGCTCCTGCCTACCCCCCCTCCGTGGGGGAGCTCGACCCCCTTTTTTGCCCCGATTACTCCTTCTCCAACCCACTTCCGGGGTTCGGAGCCGGGGGAGGCTCGGCACCGATAGTACACCCTACTTCCGCTCCGACGGCACCCTCGAGTTTGTCGGGTCCTTTTTCGGATTCCAGCTCTCAGAGCCGTGAGTTGAGCTTCAGATCCGGAGGTGTCAGTGTGTCTTCGGCTCTGTGTCGGTAGGAGCATACTGGCCCTTCGGATCCGATTGCATCGGCGCCTGCTCCGGTCCTCACCTCGGATCCGAAGGGGCTGCTCTTAGAGCCTAGAGAGAGCCGTTCTCCTTCGGCGTTTGATGTTGTGGAGAGGGTCTTGTCGAGGGACACGAGGCCCCAGGCTCCTGCTGCGGTTCCACCCATCACTTCCTCTCAGACGGGCCCACCTTCCATCACCCGGCCCCAGAGACAGCCTGCTCCTACGTCCCAGTCGGTACCCTTAGAGGAACAGGATGTGATTGGTGAGGCATCCTCGGACAGCCCCCCGAGGAGGTTCCTCACAAACATAAGTGCAAGAGGAAGCACTTGGACTCACCCGAGTCCCTGACAGAGGACACAGACTTAGAGGAAGGGGAAGGTTCCCCAAGGTCACCCCCCCCAAGGACGTCTCCTGTGGAGACATTATGGAAATGCTTCGTATTAGAGGGGGGTGGTCAGCCCAAAAGCCTTCCTCCGATGAGTCTGTGTTTCTGGAGGCGTTTGACGCAGGCCCATCTACCTCTTGGGTGTCCCCTCCCGCCGATCCCCTGGTAGATCTGATCACTACCAGGGCATGGATTGAACCGGACACTGTGGAGCCCATACCAAAGAGACCATACAAAATTCTCAGTCCACCCACAGGACGGTTTGGAGCAAGTAGACCAGTAGATGCCATGTTGGTGGCGGCTGCCACCAAGAAGGAACTAGCCCAGGAGAGTTCCTCGGTCCACCCTCCCGACAAGGAGTCTCGGATGATGGACCGTATAGGGAAGCGGATGTTTGTTTCAGCCACCTTCTCGGTAAGGTCGCTGAGCTACATGGCACATGTGTTAACGACTCCAGCGGGATCTCATCAAAGAATACGCAGGGTCGGCCCTAGAGTCCATGTCGGCCGAGGATAAGAAAATATTCTCAGCCCGAATGGCCACTCCATTTCGAACACTTCTATGCGACTTCTTTCCCATGCCACGGAAGGAGCCACTAGAGCTAGCGGAGCAGGCATTGTCTTACGGCGGCATGCTTGGCTCCGTCTCTGTGACTTTGCGGAACCCTTCAAGGCGTCCTTCGCAAATGCCCCTTTTGACGGATCTTTGCTGTTTGGCAAGACCGTCCGCGACACGCTGGTCCAGAGCGAGAAGGTTGGGAAGATGTTGTCTGCCATCGGGATCTGCTTCTCGGCTCCCCAGAGGTCCTTCTCCAGGAACCAAAGGGGACAAAAGAAGATGTGGTTCCGGAAATCTCAACAGTCTCATTTCGCTCCGGACCCCTCGTCCTTCAGAGGCAGAGGAGGACAGGGTGGACCCCAGAGGGGGACCAAAGAAGTTTGGGTCGAGAGAACCCTTTTCCGATCAGCCTGCGCAGCAGCCCTGAGGGGTTACCCGACTGCTCCACTCTGGAGGCAGTTGGGGGGCATTTTTCGGGGCACCCGGCAGTTTGGGAGTCCATTACAACAGATCGCTGGGTGCTTCGAATCATATCCAGAGGTTACACTATCCCCTTTCTGAATCTCCCTCTCAGACCCCGAAGCATCCCCAATGTCCCACCCAGTCAAAGGGAGGCAGCAGCCACAGAAATAAAGCAGCTGCTAGAAAAAAGAGCAATCCAGCCCGTCCCCCAAGATCTGTCCGGATCAGGCTTCTACTCCAGGTTCTTTTTGGTGCCAAAAAAGACGGGGGACTTAAGACCAATCCTCGACCTGTCCACTCTGAACCTGTCGGTTGCCAAAGAAAAGTTCTGGATGGTCACCATTCAATCCATTCTCCCTCTCCTGCAGGAGAATGACTGGATGTGTTCTATAGACCTCAAGGATGCGTACTACCACATTTTGATGGACAGACGATCCAGAAGGTTTCTCCGCTTCTGGCTGGGAGCCAGTCACTACCAGTTCAGGGTCCTTCCCTTTGGTCTCACCACAGCCCCCAGGGTGTTCACCAAAGTGATGGCAGTTGTAGCGGCCCACCTGAGGCTTCAGGGAATACAGGTCTTTCCGTACCTAGACGACTGGCTCCTGACCGCCCCCACCAGGCATCTACTCTGTTCAGCCAGGAATTACTTCCTTCACTTGGCCTCTCATCTGGGAATTTCAATCAATCTCAAGAAATCCTCCCTTCAACCAACTCAGACCTTAGATTTCATAGGGGCCAGGCTAGATACAAACCTGTTGAGGGCCTTCCTAACTCCGGACAGGCTTCGAACTTTGACATTCCACATGATGGCCCTCTTACAATCCCCGGCTCCCCCAGCGGAATTGGTCCTGAGGGCGCTAGGTTCCATGGCGGCTGCCATCAGTCTGTCACCACTAGCTCGTCTAAACATGAGGGTCCTGCAGTGGACCTTGCATGTCCATTGGTCCATCCTGCAACATCCGCTAAGTACAGCTATTCCCCTCAGCAAGGTTTGCAGGAGGTCCCTACTCTGGTGGATCCAATCCTCGGATCTCCGGGAAGGGCACCCTTTCTCTATGACCCCACCCCAAGCCACGGTGACCACGGACGCTTCTCATCTTGGGTGGGGGGGGCACTGCATGAGCAGAACAGTCCACGTGCCTTGGGCTGTTCTGCCCATGCAGTGCCCCCCCCCCCACCCAAGCCACGGTGACCACAGGCGCTTCTCGCCTTGGGTGGGGGGGGGCACTGCATGGGCAGAACAGTCCAAGGCACGTGGACACACTCGGAGACCTTGTTGCACATCAATTTCCTAGAGATGAGGGCGGTGCTTTTAGCATTACAAGCACTCCAGGCCCTTCTTCCCTTAGGGACAATTGCGATTCAATCAGACAACATGTCGGTAGTCTGGTATATCAACAAACAGGGGGGGACCAGATCCTATCCGCTGTGTCGAGAGGCCATGAGAGTTTGGGAATGAGCGATCGCCATCAACCGCTTTCTCATAGCAATGCACATTCCGGGTCGGTCCAGCATTTTGGCAGACAGGCTGAGTCGAACCATCCTCTCACCTTATGAGTGGTCTCTGAACCCGAGAGTAGCGAAGCAGATCTTCCTCAAGTGGGGTCAACCTTGCTGCAATCTATTCGCGTCGCCTTCGAACGCAAAATGCAGCGAGTACTTCGCTCTACTTCCCCCACCAGGGGAATCCCCCAGAGATGCTCTAGTCCATGTTTGGCCATCCGGTCTACTTTATGCTTATCCACCTCTTCCCCTCATGGTAAAATTCTTGCAGAAAGCTCGTCGGTTGGGGAGCAGAGTGATCCTCATAGCCCCATTCTGGCCTCGTCAAATGTGGTTCCCTTGCCTATGGTCTCATCTGGTCAATCCTCCATGGAATTTGGCTCCCACTCCGGATCTGATTTCTCACCCCCTGGAGGTGACAACTCCAAACCTGGACAGTCTCAAGCTCACAGCTTGGTTGATCCAGTTCCAATCATAGCTAGGACTCCCGGTATCTCCTCCTCCGTTAAAGCTATTTTAGTAGCCGCTCATAAACCTTCTACCAGAAAGGTCTATAAGAGCAAATGGAAATGTTTTTCGAACTGGGCGGAACATAGACATATGGATCCCTTTACAGCCCCAATACCAGCTGTATTAGAGTTTTTGTCACACTTGTTTGATCAAGGTGCCAGCTCATCCACCGTCAAAGTCCATTTAGCAGCAATTTCACACTTTCATGTGGGAAGTGATCTCGGTTCATTAGTTCTTCCAAGATCTGCAAAGCTTTCATAAAAGGTACTTTCCTGTTAAGGCCTCCTGTTAAGGATGCAGCTCCTCCATGGGATTTAACCCTTGTTCTTCAGGCTCTTACTGGCCCCCCCTTTGAACCTGCAGCTTCGGTGGATCTTAAATACTTATCTTGGAAAACAGCCTTTCTCATTGCCATCACTTCGGCTAGAAGGGTTTCAGAGCTTCAAGCCCTTTGCGCCAAACCTCTATATCTGGTCTTCCATAAAGATAGAGTTTCCCTCAGGACCAATCCCTCCTTCTTACCTAAAGTCGCCTCTGAGTCCAACATTAATCAATCTATCAACTTACCGTTTTTTTTCCCAAATTATCAAAACAAAGGTGAATACAAATTACATTCTTTGGACGTGCCCAGACAATTGAGGTTCTATTTACACAGGACTGCTGATCATAGGAAATCTGAGCAACTCCTTGTATCCTTTGCTAAACCCTTTTTGGGTAAACCTGTGTCAAAAGCTGCATTGCCCAGATGGATTTCACAATGTATACTTCTTGCATATAAGAGTTCTGGCCGACAAGAACCTGTCGGAGTTCATGCCCATTCTACTCGATCGATTTCCACTACTGCTGCTTTTTGGTCCAGGGTGTCCTTGGATGACATTTGTTCAGCAGCCACTTGGGCTTCATCCCATACCTTTATTACCCATTACAAGCTGGATATAATTTCCAGAGGGAGGGCGTCCTTTGGCTCTGCAGTGCTCCGGAATATTCTTCCATGAGGACCTCCCAAGTTTTTTAGGTAGCTGGGGACTGTGTCCCACAGGTTGATGAACAAATGAAGTTAACTACTTCAGATAAAGAAGTTATGTACTCACCATAACGTTCCATTTGAGTAGGTAACTTCATTTGTCAGCAACCAACCCCCCCCCCCTCCGTCCTCCTAACCTGTAGTTCGTCCCTTTTTAGGATCTTTGTGCTCTCTGTACCAGATGACATCAGGTTATGATGTTTAGTTGATCCTTTGGTTGTAGTATTCTATAATGCTAAGCAAACTCGATCTGAGGACAGAGAAGGATAGCAGGGGGTTATGGGTAAGGGGGAGGAACTTGGAGCTCAGATCTTAGCTGAATAAAGTTGCCGGTTCGGATCCGATTCGGACATCTCAGGAGCCTTTGCACCTAGTTTTTGATGTCTGCAGTTTGTGAGGTGTTACCATTCACTAGTCTGCAAATGACTGATTTACTTCTCCGAAAATGCACACATTGAATTCCCATTGAAAGATTTGCAGGGACCCAAGAGTTGATTGTATAGTTTAATGTTGGCTGAGAGCCAACTTTATAGTTGCCTGAGACTGTTATCCTTCCGGGAGTACCTGGCAGATCTAAAGGTCAGTTTCCTGTGCTTTCTCCTATTAACTTGGTGAACTTAGGCATTCTGAGGCAGTGTAGCAACTGCCTCATGTACACAGACAACCCTCTCCTCTTACCTCCCAACACTCAGACTTTTGAGAGATGCGCTTATATCTCCAAATTGGAAGCCATGCACTCTCCAGCCAAGATCGGAATAGCTGGTGAAGAGGAGAAGGTCAACACCTGCACCACACCACATGGAACACATAGCCCTCCAGAACATCCACCATCACAGCCCTCACATAAAAACACAAACCACACACCCACCTTCGCGGAGGCTGTCAATAAAAATCTACCCAAACAGCAGAGACCTCCAAAGTAGAAATGCACTCGACCACCACAACACAGCACAAGACATATAGCTCATCTACACAGTGTGCCCCTCAACCTAAGCCCCTAAGGCAAAACAGCTTGTCCAATACAATAGTCATAGGTGACTCAGTAGTGAGGCACACTGATGTCCCACTCACTAGGTTGAATAAGGAGAAGGTAACAGTCAGCTGTCTATCAGATGCCAGAATCCGACACATAACACACACACTCAGGTCACTTCAGAACAAGTACAAGGTTGACTCTGTCATTGTCCATATGGGTATGAATGACCTGAGATGCACCTACCCAGACTACATGAAAAGAGACATGGCGAAGCTCTTAGATTATGTGGCCCAGGCAAGTATGACCCTAGCCCTGAGCAGCATCCTACCATTGCCTAGAATGATACTGCAGTACAATCATAAAATGATTGACTTCAACAATTGGCTAAGTTTTTGGTGTCTTTCTAAGGGGATCCAGTATCTGTCTGCTTGGGATGACATGACTGACAGACCTTGATGCTTTACCAGAGATGGCCTGTATCTGACACCCCTGGGTTTCCGGGTACTGGCAAAGGCTCTTGCCACTCCTATAGTGCCTTTTTTAGACGGTGTTCCAAAGACCAAATTACCGCTGTAACAGCTAAAAATAAATGTAATCTGAGGGTCATACTGCTCAACGCTAGAAGTCTAAATCTCAAGATGCACTTACTCGAAGCACTTCTCAAAATGGAGAACATCGATATTTGTGCTGTAACGGAGTCCTAGTTTAAAGCAGCAGAAAGCACACCTGCGCTACCAGGTTATAACTCATTCCACACCTTTTGGCCCCAGAACATGGACGGAAACTCCAAAGGCGATGGGGTCTCTATATTCATAAAGGATATGCACACCTCCAGTCTAGTACCCCAGCATAGCACATCTGAGATACTCCAGGTACAACTAATACTGGGTAAGATGGCGATTCAGGTCGTAGCCTGCTATAGGTCCCCAATCATGTCCCAAGACTCTCACTCCACATTCCTAAGCACCCTTTTACCCCCACTACAGGAAGCAACATCCTTGACCTGGTTATTACTAACTTGGGCAACTGTTGCTCTGCACCAATAGTCAATTCCTCCCTGGTTAGATCCGACCACAGAGTAATCACCATGGAAAGCCACATCTCACCCCCCCACCACCATGAAAAACTTCTCCAAAGCTGACTCTGGACTCCTAAAAACAGAGGCGGCTAATTTCACGGCACCCATGCCAATGGAAAATAGCTGCATGACTACCGAATCATACAGCAATGCACTGTACAAACACTTACATAAATGCATGGAACTAGCCATACCCAACAGAACCAAGATGCTCTCCTCCAAAAAAAGGAAGCCAATCTGGTGGTCCCCTGCCATTAATAAACTCTACAACAGAAGGAAGAAACTGTTGCAGAAAAAGGTGAAGTACCAAGACTAGAAAAATTCCCTTATTAGCCTCAACAAAAAATTGAGATCCCTCATCAAAACCTCCAAAGCCAGCTATGAAGGGAGAATTGAGGCAGACACTAAAAAACCCCACAAAGCCTTCTATAGTTATATCAATAATTTCCACTCAATACCCAGAATTGCTCTATGTTACTGCACAATGTTACCTCCTATACTGAGCCAACAGATATTGCCAACATACTGGCCGACAGATTCAGTGCCGACTTTACCCCCCCCCCCCCAAGGACCAATCTCAATACCGGAAGAATGCCAGGCACCCAGCATTACTGCAGCACAGGTTAAAGCTGCATTGTCCAAGGCCAATAATACAGCTTCCATGGGACCCGACAATATCCCTGGCTGTGTTCTACATGAATTACAAAGTGAACTGGCACCACATCTGTGTGCCCTGTTCACTCACAGCCTCATCTCAGGATTTGTTCCTACTGAATGACGCACTGCTACAGTCATCCCTCTCCATAAAGGAGGAACGACTACAGACCCTGGAAATTATCGCCCCATTAGCCTGACATGTCTGATATGTAAGGCTATGGAGCGCATCATCATGGACCTAATTAACAAGGATGTAGGGAATCTCCAAACTCTAGATCCCAGGCATTTTGGTTTTGTGAAAGGTAGATCATCCATGCTCAACCTATTTGACTTCTTTGAGTCAGTCACCAAAGCTGTGGATGAAGATAAGGCAATTCATACAGCATACCTCAATCTGGCCAAGGCCTTTGATACCATTCCTCACTCAGGAATTATTGATAAACTCACCAAACTAGGCATCAACTCCTATATTGTTAGGTGGGTTGCAAATTGGCTCACAGATAGAACACACAGTGTGAAAGTAGCAGACTCCAAGTCCGACTGCCAACCAGTCACAAGTGGAGTCCCACAGGGATTGGTCCTGGGTCCTCTTCTGTTGGGCATCTACTTCTCAGAAGTCCAGGCCAACATGGAGAGACTCTGGCTGACCAAGTTCGCAGATGACTGCAACCTGGGAGCCATTCTTAACTCCCCAAGTGATGCAGACATCCTACAGAAAGGCCTCACTGAGACCAATGACTGGTGTCGAAACCGTGGCCTTAAGCTTAATGCCAAAAAATGAGTCATCATCCCCTTTGGGAAAAACTCAGTTTCCACTAATTACCACATTGATGGGAGCCCACTGAACACTGAAGGGGTTATAAGAGACCTGGGGACACAGGTTGACAGCAACCTCTCCTTCGACCACCACATTGCCACCGTGGTCAGAAAGCCCTTCTATATGGCACATCTCATTACCAAGGGTTTTATTTATTTATTTATTTACTTTTTTTTTTTATATATTTTACATTTGTTGACCGGGCTAGTCTAGCTGGATATACGTCCATTTTGAGTAGAGGCCCGGAGAGAAAAACTCCACAAGTATCAGACAAGATTAAAAATAATTAAAATTACAAAATTTTAAGATTAAAAATACAGTAACAGTTACAAAACATTAAAGTTCAGTTACAGATACATTAAAGTTTAGTTAAGATGAAATACAGTACAAAACATTAAAGTTCAGTTTATAGATGCATTAAAGTTCAGTTAAGATAAAATACAGGTAAAATACCCCTTCCCCTATTTTCACTATTAAGGTTTTTGTTTTACACTGTGGGAAAGTAATAGAAGGAAGAGGGAGATTCCCAGAACAACAAAGTCATTAGCAAGGAATGGGAAAAGAGACTAGTTATAGAAGAGAAGAAAATCAGGAATGGGAGAGAGTAGTAAAGGGGAAGTTACCCCTCTAGCAGAAGCAGGTAGGGTGTCTGTTAAGTCTATCTTGGGTATGCTAAGTCCAACTTAGAGATAGTAACCTTAGAAGTGACAATAATGTAAGGTGGAATAGCTTAAATTAGGCAGTGGTGGGTTCTAAATGGGGAGCCTTTAGCAAATCTGGCTATACTGTTGCAGGAGATTGACAGCTTGTTGAGGTTAGTTTTTGATATATTTGTGTATATAGGAGAGGCATAGAAGAGAGTGGAGATGAGGTGTGTGTGGGCAATAGTAGTTCTGGGTGTAGGAGTGAGGAAGGGCTTAATTTTGTAGAGGGAGCCTAGCTTTCGGTTTACCGATTTTATTGTGGTATTGATATGAGTATCATAGTTAAGGTTGTGGTCAATAGTAACCCCTAAGAGTTTGGTTGTTGTGTCTGGAGATATGACTGTGCTGTTTTTGGATTTTATAGAGAAGTGAAATGGGGTGGACTTTAGTGTAGGAGTAAATAGCAGTAGTTTAGGCTATTTAGGGTTGAGGAGGAGACAGTGCTGTAAAAAACAACCTTCTACAAGCTCAAAGACACGTTGGTTGAGGGCATGGAGTTCAGATGGAGTTGTAGCTGAGGAGATTAAAGTGGAATCATCAGCGCATTGTATGGTTACAGCTTGGGGAATACTAATAGCTAGATCGCTGATAAAGATGGAGAAAAGAAGAGGGCCTAAGATAGATCCTTGGGGTACACCAAGGGAGACAGGAAGAGGGGTGGATAGTGTGTTTTCCCAGAGCACTGCCTGTTGCCTATTATCTAAGTAGGACTTGAACCACTGTAGCGCTTGAGTGTCAAATGAGAGGGATTTCAGAAGATTCAAAAGTATTTGATGTAGTTTTGCATCCAGGAAGAAAGAGGTCATCATTTCTCTCTACTCTTCCCTCATTAGACCACTTATAGAGTGTAATGCCTTAGTTGGCATGTACCGTAACAGGAACAGGCAAGCAAAAACTGAGGGTAATGCTACTCAATGCTAGAAGTCTAAATCTCAAAATGCACTCACTCGAGGCACTCCTTAAAATGGAGAACATCGATATCTGTGCAGTGACTGAGACCTGATTCAAGGCTGCAGAGAGCACCCCTGCACTACCAGGCTATAACTCATATCACACTTTTCGGCCATGTAACCTGGACCGAAACACCAAAGGCAGAGGTGTGTCCATATTCATTAAGGATATCCACACCTTCAGGCTAGTTGCTCAGCATAATGCATCCGAGGTTATCCAAGTGCAACTAACTCTGGGCAAAACTGCAATCCAAATTGTAACTTGCTACAGCTCCCCCACCATGCCCCAGGATTCCCACACCTCTTTTTTTGATGTACTGGAAAATATTAGGGTTCAACCAAACACCCTAATAATGGGTGACTTCAACTACCCCACCATTAACTGGGAAAACTACTCGTGTACCAACTCCTTAGCTCAACGCTTTCTGGAATTCATAAACTCCATTGCCCTGGATCAACTTATCCACACCCCCACCAGGGGCAACAGTATCCTAGACATAGTCATTACCAACATGAGTGACCGGTGTTCCACACCTGAAGTCAACTCCTTGTTGGTCCGATCCGACCATAAGCTAATCACCCTTGATATCCACATCCCACCCCTCATTAAGGAAACCATGGTAAAAAATTTCTCCAAAGCCAACTTCATGCTTCTTAAGACAGAAGTGGTGCACTTCATGACACCCATGCAGATGGACAATAAAGTTACAACTGCTGAAGCCTACACAGATGCACTCTATAATCACTTACATGAGTGCATGGATCGTGATGTCCCAAACCGAACCAAGATGCTATCCTCCAAAAAAAAGGAATCCAATCTGGTGGTCCCCTGCCATAAACAAACTCTACAACAGAAGGAAGAAACTGTTGCAAAAGAGAGTTAAATCCCATGAAGGGAGGAGCTCCCTGGTCAGCCTCAGTAAGAAGCTGAGATCCCTTATAAGATCCTCCAAAGCTAGTTACGAAAACAAAATCGCCACTAATTCTAAGGACAACGACAAGGCATTCTATAGCTATGTCAAGAATCTCGATGGCAACACCCAGATCTGCTCTGAGTTTACAGCACAATGGCACGAAAATTACAGAACCAACTGATATTGCCAACATCCTGTCAGATAGGCTCAGTGCTAACTTTACCCCCCCACCCCGTAAAGGGCCATATCTATAGAGGAAGAATGCAGAGTCCCTGTAATCACACCTACGCAGGTAAAAGCTGCACTCTCTAAAGCCAAAAACACAGCATCCATGGGACCAGACAACATCCCAGGCTGCATTTTACACGAACTTCAGAATGAACTGGCTCCCCCACTTAAGCACCATGTTCAATAATAGCCTCGCATCAGGCTTTGTGCCCACTGAATGGCACACAGCAACAGTTATCCCACTCCACAAAGGGGGAGCCATCACTGATCCTGGGAACTATCGACCTATTAGCCTGACGAGCCTGGTCTGCAAGGCTATGGAACGTATCAGCCTGACGAGCCTGGTCTGCAAGGCTATGGAACGTATCATCATGAAACTCATAAACAAAGACATTGGTAACCTCCAAACTCTGGATCCCACCCAGTTCGGGTTTGTGAAAGGCAGGTCATGCCTCCTAAACCTGATCGACTTCTTTGAGGCAGTCACCAAAGCCGTAGATGAGGGTAAGGTGGTTCACACTGCCTATCTTGACCTATGGCCTATTCTCCATTCTGGAATTATAGCTAAACTCACTAAACTAGGTATAAATCCCTATGTTTATAAGATGGGTTGCCAACTGTCTCACTGACAGAACCCACACTGTAAAAGTTGCAGACTCCAAGTCTGACCTCAAAGCAGTGACAAGTGGAGTACCACAGGATTCTGTCCTGGGACCTTTCCTGTTTGGTATCTACTTCTCTGAAGTACAGGCTAACACAGAAGGCCTCTGGCTAACGAAGTTTGCAGATGACTGCAAACTAGAAGCCATAGTCAAGTCCTCAAATGATGTGGACATCCTACAGAAGGGCCTCGCTGAGACAGATGCCTGGTATCAGAGCCATGGCCTCAATCTCAATGCCAGAAAGTGCAGTGTTATCCCCTTTGGTAAAAACTGTGTACCCATGAACTACCACATAGGCAGCAATCTACTCAACACCGAATGTGTGATAAGAGACCTTGGGACCCAGGTGGACAGTAGTCTCTCCTTTGCTAGTCACATCGCCACAGTAGTCAGGAAGTCCTTCTACATGGCACACCTCATCATAAAAGGGTTCTCATCCAGGAAAAAAGAGGTCATTGTTCCCCTCTACTCGACACTCATTAGACCCATTATAGAGTACAATGCCCCTTTTGGAATGTACCTCTCAAGACATCTGCAGCAGCTGGAAAGGCCACAGAAGTACCTCACAAAGAGGATTACTGGCCTCAAACAAATGCCCTAAACTGGCCGTCTGAAAAAACTCCAACTTTACTCCGTAGCATATCGCCTACTCCAAGATGATCCCTGCCTAACATACAAAGCTATGTCAAACCCAGAACTGTTGGACGTGCTACACCTAAATAAATCCCAATCCCTCCGAGCTACACGCTCTAGGGACCTAAACCTTGTCGCCACAGTAAACAGGACATGCTGGAGGGATAGATTCCTGTCCCAGAGTTCTTCATTAGCACTCTTCAAGAAAAATCTTGATGAGTGGATGGGAAATAGGAAATACACCCCGGGGATCACTTCTGTGTCTCTGATCGACAGTGGCACAGGAAAATAACTTTCTTGGGTGGCATAAGCCAGGGAAGCTTGCTGGGTAGGCTTACGTAGGCCCTTGGGCCGATAGCCTAGTACCTACCTATGAACCTCAGTAGACGCCTGCAACAGCTGGAGAGGCCACAAAATTTCATCACAAAGAGGATCCTAGGCCATAAACACATGTCCTACATGGACATACTCAAAAAACTCCAGCTATTCTCTGTCTCATATCGTCTACTAAGAGGCAATCTCTGCTCGACTTACAAAGCCATGTCTGACCCAGCACTGTTAGAAATACTGCATCTAAAAAATCCCAATCCCTCCGCACCACACGCTCCAGAGACCTCAACCTCATTGCCACAATCAACAGAACATGCTGGAGGACAGGTACATAACCCAGAGACTGCCTATGCTCTGGAATAGACTTCCCATACATGTCAAGCAGAGCACCTCACTGGCCCTCTTCAAGACAGATCTTGATGAGTGGATGGGAAATAGAAAGTTCACCCTGGGGATCACTCCAGTGGCTCTACTTGATAGAGGCACTGGGAACTAATGTCGGACAGCAGAATTCCAGGGCACTTCTATGGGCTAGGCTTCTAAAGGCTCCAGGGCTATTAGCCTAGTACACACCTATGAACCTACCTTACCTGCAGTAAACATGTTATCTGTGAGCATCATGCTCAGTTAAGTTATAGTTAAGAGCCCCATAGTAGATATTCTTGCCTCCCTTAATCTGATAAACTTTCTTCTCTTGCTGTGTTTTATATAAGTCAGCTGTAGATGAACATACATTCTTGTTTTGTTTCCTAATGGTCTGTTTTCTGCCGATACCATTGCACATTTGATAATCCTGTCCTTGAACAAATTAATCCAAGTCTTGTGTCTTTCGGCTTTTCCCGGTTAGGGGTCGCCACAGCAGAACTTCTGCTAATGATTGGCAGTTGATTTTTACGTACCGAGTTGCCAGCCCTGACGTACAACCTTCAACGAAGGTACGCCCATTCACGCATGTCTCCACGCAGAAGACGCTCTAACTGAGAATCGAACTGGACAGCGTCTTACTGTGAGGCGACAACGCTACCGCAGCACCACCACAAATTAATCCAAGTAAACCAGCAAAATTACTCCTGAGTAAGCCAGCAAAATTGCTCCTGCAAATTTGTTATAATATAAAAACAGAAAGAACTTGAAACAATTATTATGTGTAGATAAGGTAATGAACAACCATATACTTTGCAGAGACATGGCACTTTTAAATGTGGACAGTGAACGGCATGCCAGTATTTGTTAACAGGTCAGAATTTCCAGCATCCAGTCACAGGGAAGCTATATAAAACCCCAGCATTTGTGAATTGTGCTTCAAAGAACATTATATATGTCACCAAGTGTATGAAATGTATATGTTTTTATGTTGGCAAAACAAATTGCCCTTTTAGGGTTAGGATAGAAGCACATATAAGGGATGTTAAACATAAAGTTCTCACCAATGCTTTGTATAAACATATTAGCGTGAATACAGGTCATATTTTCGCTTCATGGCTCTACAAGTAATAGATTCCAATATAAGAAGAGGAGCTCTTAAAGGTCTAACTGAACTTGAAGAAACTAAATGGATTGCTGACTTGAGGGCAGATAAAGCACCAGTACTTAATAAGTGTTATCTGTGAAACCTATTCTGAGAAGGCGTTGGCTAAGATGATGACACTGATTGGGTACGCCTCTCTTTTGCCTATGTGTTTAACAGAAGAGAAATCTGCACAGGAAATTATGTCAGTGATGATGTAATTTCTGTAGGAAATGATGTTAGTGATGACGCATTTTGAATTTTATTGGATGATTTTAGTATTTAACTGAGCACTAGATTTGTAAATGCAGATCTGAAGAAGGTGAAAAGCCGAAAGTGCTCATCTCTTGTTTTTAGTGCCTTTACAAGTGCGTTGGAATTTTAATAAATATGTTTTGCTGTGGTTATCTCTTGTTTTCTTACGCTTATAATCCTGTCCGTTGTTGGAAGAATCGTGCCCCTACTTTTGCAAATATGACCATCAGACCCCCAGTTACTCTTTCTTAATGTTTCCTTCATTCTGTGTTCTGTAATATCTCCTTGTAGCGTATTACTACAGATTGCAGATTTTCAGACTGCTTATATATTTTTTTGCCTCAGCCTTGCTCTGCCTTCTGCTTTTTACAGCCTTAGGATGTCTAGAAACTTCTCCTGGGAATGACTGAGAAAGAAAACGTTGATCACAACCTTCTGAAACAACATTCACATTACTCAGAAATGCTGTTTTTGCAAGCAGGACTCCAACAACCCCACATGGGGTGCTGTAGCCCCCATACCTCCTGTCTTACTCCACAGTCATGTAATAGTGGGAAAAGAGAAAATTTCCAGAACTGTGCATACCTCCCAGCTATCCAGATTTTTGCAGAATATCCAGTGTTTTGGCTCGTATTTGTGGTCATTTCCTCATAAAGTTTGTGGTTTTCTGGCAAATCATTGAGAACTGACGTCACTAAATAATGACAGTCATTTGAGTTTCAGACTTAATATCCTTCAGAAAATGTATGCAAACACAAAACCTTTTATTGTAGCAACTTTTTTAAGCTTCCAAGAGCAATATTTACACTTTTGTCCCTATTTTTGGACCTTTGTTCCATCATTATTTTTGGCTTTGTCCAGATTCCTTGTGCTAAGAGGTTGACAGCTAGTCCAGAACAGTACACCACAATCTCTGTCTCTCTCTGTCTCTGTCACATGCACTACAACGCTACACTTGATAATTATCAGTAGGAATATTGCCATCAAGGAACATTTATACATTTATCCAATGAATTGTAAGGAATCTTTGCGAGAAGGTTACATTACAGAAAGTTCATTTTTTTCCTGGTAATTACATTTAGATGTATTTAGCCAAAGAAGTGCTGAGAACATCAGAGTATAACTTGGAAGCAGTAAGGACTTTACAACTAATAAGGGAACTTGTTTCCTGTCTTTTGAGTGTAGTTACTGTTTGCCCACACCATTATTAGACAGTTCTCATCACTCTAAGGGTGTGAGGTGAAGAACAACACTGGTGCTCAGTTGCACAACCAGAGACATCCCCCCTCCATTATGGTTTGATGATGTCTTCCTTTCTTTAAAGTTGAATTTGTCTATTGTGCTGCTCACCTCCCCTTTTGCAGACTTCGCTAGTATAGCTGAACATTGTGTGCTAACAATGTTTCTAGGTGAGATAGTTTGTGGACATTGTTTCCCAGAGTTTTACCTAAACAGTTGTCACATTACTAAAGCACATACCCACAGTGCTTTGTAACTTTTGTAGTTGAATGTTACGTGTTCAGAGTTGTTGCTCATCTGGTTTGACCTTAGTATAAGTGCTCATTTGTCCTCATTTGACCTGAAGATGCAGACAAGAGAAACCATGTAAGCTGGGGAGTGGCATATAATTTTAGAGGGGCAGTATCTCCATAGCCCAAAATGTTCATGTATCCCACCTGTAGGTGTTACCACATGATTGTTATGTCTTGTTGTGTCTTTCGGCTTATCCCAGTTAGGGGTCGCCACAGTAGAACTCCGGTCCGCTAATGTTTGGTAGTGGATTTTTATGTGCCGAGTTACCAGCCCTGACGCACAACCTTCAACAAAGGCACGCCCATTCACGCATGCCTCCACACAGAAGACGCTCTAGCTGAGAATCGAACGGGGCAACGTCTTGCTGTGAGGTGACAACGCTACCGCAGCACCACTACCGCGGGACTCATAATAATAATAATAATAATAATGATAATCCTATTTAACCGGGTAGGCCCACTGGACACACAGTCCCTTTTCAAGGGTGACTAGGAGCAGTGTCTGGTTAAGTAACTTGCTCAAGATCACACAAGATGCAAATGATGACTGAAGGAATAAAACCCTGTACCACAGGAACTACAGCTGACAATCTTAACACCAGCTGTCAGACGCAAGTCATCCATGGTCTGTGTATACTGCATGTAAATTCATTAACTTGAGCACACAAAATAACTAATAATTGCCTATGTGTAACTTAGCACTTATGTACAGTTTTACATGATCCATTAGTTTGTATTTGGGAAACGCCCTAGGAGGCAGAGGTTAAATAAAATAAAGTGCAAATAGGCCACGATTTGCCAGCAGAAAGAAAGTAACTGCATTATGAGACAGAGGTTAATTAAAAGAAAGTGCAACTGGTCCATGGTGAACCAAGCAGAAGAAAGTAACTGCAAACAAAATTGATCTACATTGTTTTTTTTTTAATGTCTTCAGCTGATTTGTTTAATGGATGTTATTTTACAGTTGCGTGTAAGTACAGGTGCGTTATATCTTTATATTTTGCAGTGTGAGTGAAGGCATTGGATTAAATTGCACTAGTAATGACCATAGGTGTCAGCAGTATGGAAGGTTGGGTAGAAGTTGCAGTTGACCATTGGTAGTGGAACTAATTCAGGCTGTTCTTGTATATGGTATCATCACCTTATCTTTAGCCTTATCTTTTTATATAAATTTAATTGTTCATGTCATCTGACAGTAAAGACTCTTCTGCTGCCTTGAAAGGGGAGATACAAAGTTTGCTTGTATTTGTTTGTGCATCCAGAGCTGTTAAGAGTACGGGATGCTTATATAGAAACATGCCTTACCCAAATTAAAAGAAAATCTGTGAAGAATATGGCTTTTTCTGAGTCCTGTGTTGATTCTGTATTGTTGAATCACCTTTTTATTAGACTCTGAGTGGTACTGTTTTCTGACTGCATGAATGCTGGAACATCTAACAAATGTCATAAAGACAATGTCAGATATAAAGGAGCCTCGTCCCAAGGGACTTTGTTTCTTTGAGAACTAGAAACAAGACACACATCAGAGACAACTGAACATAAAACAAAGATTATCCATGTTCCAGAAATGTGCTGTGCAGTTTGTAAAGCACACATTGTGAGAGCATTTATGAAGGTTAGCTTCAGTTTGTGTGGTGCCTTGCAATTATTATATATGTTTTTCCTTTTGTTTTTAATCTGGATTAATTTCTGCCTGGAAAATATGTCATCCGTAAATCATATTTCCAAAGAAGACGTACACAAGAGACCATTTTTACCTCACCCTGATCAGACTACAATTTCTGTATTATGTAGTCCCATATGAGCACAGCTGTTAAGCACTGATGCTGTATGATGTATGTCTTACAGACGTCTCCCTAGATAATGTATCTTACATGGCTGACTCCGAGCAATGCACTGAACCTCATATCATTAAGAAAAAAAATGGTATACGTGTGTGTTGGGGGGTGGCAACCCTCTTGGGTATTCGGGGATAGCTGTTAAGTCAAGAAGCTGAGCATGAAAATGTGTTATTTCCCAAGAACTAGAAAGGGGTTCTTGAGAAGATGAAGTCGCTTGTCTGTCTGATGCCAGCTTTTTTGCAGAAAATTCATCTTCCCTTATCTTTTGCTGTCTAAACTTGTAGTTAAATATGTTTATTTTAAATTACAGTAAAGCATATTTTATTGAGCAAAAGCAGAAGTTCATACCATTTTAAAAATGTTGCTCAGGAACACTGAGCTGTTACAAGTGAAGATGAGAGTATGAATTTCATATAAACCACTGAAGTAACTCACAAAAGTGTGACAAGCCCTGGAACAAAGGAAACTGTAAGACTTTAATGACCTATTTTTATAACATAAATGCAGACACTGACAATTCATCAGTGTTCAGTGTTAAAGCCTGTGGAGAAGCTTTGTGACCCAAAAAGCAAGCCAAAGCCTCATATCTGTATCCAGACTGCCTTGTTAATATCTCACAAGCTTAGTACCCATATTTAAGTGACAGCAGCATTTCCCAGCCTTGTGGGAGGATACATGACAAAAGGCACAAAGCTCTGGAAACTTTGCAGGACTTGAACATGTCTGTGCAGATTAAAATAGGAAAATTGATTGTTCATCGACTGCTCATATGTGTCTAGCAGATGAAAGAAGATGTGAGAGGCTGAATGTGCATCCAGCTCTGTTATTGTACCATAATTGACAGTGCCTAGCTTTATAACCATAAACCACTGAATTGGAGAGATGTAGGTCTTCCTTATAAAATGAGGCCAAGGGGAAAGACTGGTAAAATAAAGTGCTGAATTTATGATGATGTATTCTGTATAAAGATTTTCATTCACTAAATGGTTTGCGAGAAGTGGCTTTACAAAGAAGTGTTCCTTTGCTAGATATACATCTATACTAGATCCAGGTGTATTATTTTACCATAAATCTTGTGAATTTATACACGACCTGTTGATTTGCTATTTTAGGTGCTAGTATGTGGAACTATCTGGTCGTGTGTGCTGATGTCAGTACAAATTTAACAGGCTCAGACAAAAAATATGAGACAGTCAGGAACATTCTGTGAAATCATGAAAAATTTCAACTTGGTTTCATATATACAGAACCCAAAGACTAAACATTTCAACTCATTTCATTCAAATATGCACACTCCTTTAAAGTCAGGCTGTAAGCTGACCAAACATCAAAAAGGTAAGTTGCAGACCAAAAATATTAGACAAAGATAAGAGCATTCTGCAAACTAATGGACAGTTTTAAATTTGTTTCACAGAAAGATTGACAAGAGAGCAAATATTCCAAATCATTTCACACAGATGTGCATTAACCCTTAATGTCAGAGTCTGAATGTAGGAAATGAAGAGGGTAGATTGCATTTATCCATAACACAGCTAGCTATCCCTTCAGTCTGGTTGCCTGGCAGTATTCTAAAAACATAGAGTATGAATATTCTACTTTATTTCACACAAATGTATACAGCATATTTATTTTCTGTCTTTTGGGAGGGGGCTAGCTGTGCAGTGGGTGAAAATAATGTATTCTTAATTTGCTGAGTGTAAAATCTGACATCAAGAGTTGTGCTTGTTAGTTTTTGTATGAAATAAATTGGCATTTTTTTTGGGGGGGGGGGGGTCAACCCTTAATGCCAGGCTTTAAACTGAGCAAAAGAAGAGGGCAAGTTATTTTTATCCACAGCACAGCTAGTCCCCCTGCTCTCAGTCTGGTTGCTGCCAGCATATTACAAAAAATATAGTTAATTTCACATGAATGCACTCCTGCCAGACTTTAAACTGAGCAAACAAAGGGGGGTAAGTTGCATTAATCTATAACGTGGCCAATCCCCATCAAAAAATCTTGTTGCTTGCCAGCATTTAAAAAAAATAATTAAAAAAAAATTATTTTAAGTTGACAGTCCACTAATGCCCACAGTTAGCCAGATACATTTTTTAATATGCATACACAGGGTTATTTTTCACTGCTGTCCCTGTGACGAAAGGAGATACTACCAGCCCAGCTAGCTGGAATTTTGTAAATAATTATATGTCATTGATGAATATCGAAATGATTTATATAAGATGCTTGTGTTACTTATTAGAACTGTATGTCATGTGTATATCAAACTGCTATGGTATTTGTAAAATGCTTGTGTTTAAAAATGGATCCACAGTGTGCCCTACTGGAATAGAACAGAAATGCACATGCACTGTTTTAACTGTTTAAGTGTATATATTTTAACAGTGGAAATTGGAATACAGGTCAACCTCAGTCCAACAAACTTCAGAAAAATAACAGAAATTAAATTACTTTATGGCTAGGCAATAAAATATTTTTGTTTCAGTTTCCAATGCAGCAAGAGACACAATGTATGCAATAGGAAACTTTCTGTATTATCTTTAGGGTGAACCAGTTACTAGTCTTGAAAGCATTAAGGAATGCAATTGTTTTATGACTTCCATCATCTGCCAGAAATCTGAGGAGAAGCCCTTGTCTATATATTTTTACAGGTAGATGCTAAATACTGCCCACTTCAGCAATGGAGGTATTCGCCTTAGGACTAAATGTCAGATGACAAGAAGTGATGTCATTTAGCAAGCTATCCCAGCACTAATATTTTGAGATATTATTTTGAGAAGTCTCTTAGTAAGAAAGAGCATTTTGCATTCTGCCTTGGACCCGACAACAACTAGAAGATTCATTTACCACATCTGCCTTGCTCTAATGAAGTGTTTTCCGGGGAACAGTATAATTTTCTTAGATATAGTCAGGAATATAGCTAAGCTTAGTTTAGATTATGGGTTCCCAAAGTGTGCGCCATGGCTTCCTCACAGGGGCGCCGCAAACTAATAAGCTTAGCCACAAAATAAACCACAAACTAATAAACTTAGTTACTAAGCTTATTAGTTTGCAGTTTATTTTGCGGCCGATTAGGCAATTAGCTGTGTTAAATAAAAGGATTTCCGGACAACCATTGCAAAAAGAGAGGGAGTTATTAAAGTTTAATAATCAATAAATCAGTGTCAGGTCTGATATTGTCAAGGGTTTAATTTCATAGAGGAGACACACAAAAAATGAACCTGCTACTAGTATATAACCTCTGTGTATTTCCCATGAATTGTGCACGATGAAATGTAGTACTGACCGACACACAGAATTACTTTTTTTTTTCTGTCTACTTTGTCAGAAGATAGGAGAAATGTTACAACCAGCAGGAAATGCAGTTAGTGTCACAAAAAAATGCTACTCAATGCCAGGAGTTTAAATCTCAAAATGGATGCGCTCGAAGCACTCCTATGTATGGAGAATGTCGACATCTGTGCAGTAACTGAAACCTGGTTCAAGGCTCCAGAGGGCACTCCAGCACTACTGGGCTATAACTCATACCACACATTTCGGCCACAGAACACGGACCGAAACACGAGGGGATGTATCCATATTCATCAAGGATACCCACACCTCCAGGTTAGTGGTGCAGCATGATACCTCTGAGATCATCCATGTGCAGCTAACATTGGGCAAATCTGCAATGCAAATTGAGGCCTGCTACATATCACCCTCCATGACCCAGGACCACCACTCCGCCTTTCTGGAGACACTGGAAAACATGAAGGTCCCACCGAACACCCTGATATTGGGCGATTTCAATTACCCTACCATTAACTGGACAAACTACTTGAGTACAAACTCCCAGGCTCAGCGTTTCCTGGAATTTATCAACTCAAATGCCCTGGATCAGCTGGTAAACTCCCCTACCAGAGGCCACAACATATTGGATCTGGTCATCACCAACATGGGCGACAGGTGTTCCGTACCGGAGGTCAACCCGTCACTGGTTAGATCAGGCCATAAACTAGTCACCCTGGATGTCCACACCCCACCACCACCCCCAACCAAGGAAACCACAGTGAAAAACGTTTCTAAAGCAAACTTCACCTTACTTAAGGCAGAGGTGGTAAGTTTCACAGCCACCATGCTAAAGGATAACATTGCCCAAGTTGCAGAATCCTTTACAATTGCACTCTATGAGCACCTACAAGGATGCATGGATTGTGCCATCCCTAGCAAAATCAAGACTCACTCCCCTAAGAGAAGGAAACCAGTCTGGTGGACCCCTGCCATAAACAGGTTATACAAAAAAAAGAGGAAACTAGTTCAGAAAAAAAGCAAATCCCAAGAAGGAAAGACATCCCTGATCAGTATCAGTAAGAAACTAAGGTCCCTTATAAAATCATCCAAGGCTAACTTCGAAAGAAAAATAGCCAAGGATTTGAAAGATAATCACAAAGCCTTCTTTAGCTATGTCAAGAATCTAAGTGGCAACTCAAAGATATGCTCTGAGCAAGTGCAAAATAGCACAAAATATACTGAACCTACTGATATTGCCAACATCCTGGCAGATAGATTCATTGCAAACTTCACCTCCCTCTCACCTTCAAAAGGGCCCACAACAATACTGGAAAAGTGTAGTGTCCCGGAAATCACAGAAGCACAGGTGAAAACAGCCCTTTCAAAAGCCAAAAACACAGCGTCAATGGGGCCAGATGGTGTCCCAGGCTGTGTCTTGCACGAACTACAGAACAAACTAACCCCCCACCTAAACACGCTGTTCAACCTCAGCCTCTCCACAGGCTACGTGCCCATAGAATGGCACACAGCAACTGTTATTCCGCTCCACAAAGGAGGGGCCACAACTGACCCTGGTAACTATCGTCCCATAAGCCTGACTAGGCTGGTCTGCAAGGCTGTGGAGCGCATCATCATGGAACTCATTAACAAAGACATTGGGAACTACCAAACACTTGACCCGACCCAGTTTAGCTTTGTTAAGGGCAGATCATGCCTACTAAACCTGGTTGACTTCTTTGAGACAGTCACCAAGGCCATAGACGAGGGAAATGTGGTTCACACAGCCTACCCTGATCTCGCCAAGGCGTTCGACACTATTCCTCACTCGGGTATTATAGAAAAACTCACCAGCCTGAACATAAACCCCTATGTCACAAGATGGGTTGTCAACTGGCTTACAGACAGAACTCACACGGTAAGAATAGCGGGCTCCAGGTCCTACTCTAAACCAGTCACAAGTGGTGTCCCGCAAGGCTTGGTTCTGGGACCCTTACTGTTCAGCATATATTTCTCAGACGTACAGGCAAACACAGGAGGACTATGGCTAACCAGGTTTGCCAATGACTGCAAACCGGGAGCCATAATTGACTCTCCGGCTGATACGGACATCCTTCAAAAAGGCCTTACTGAGAAAGACACCTGGTGTCAAAGTCATGGCCTCAAGCTAAATGCCAAAAAATGCATAGTCATCCCGTTTGGGAAAAACAAAACACCCACAAATTACCACATAGGCGGCAGCCCCCTTAATACAGAAGAGGTAATAAGAGATCTGGGGACCCAGGTAGATAGTAATCTCTCCTTTGACAATCATATTGCCAAAGTAGTTAGGAGAGCCTTCTATGTGGCCCATCTAATTACTAAGGGGTTCGCGTCTAGAAATAAAGAGGTTATAGTGCCGCTATACTCATCACTCATCAGACTCATCATAGAGTACAATGCCCCATTTGGGATGTACCTCACAAGTCACTTCCAACAGCTGGAAAGACCACAAAAGCACCTCACCAAGAGGATCACTGGCCTCAAACATATGTCCTATGCAGCCCGACTGAAAAACCTCCGGCTGTACTCAGTGACATATTGCTTACTCAGAGGTGATCTCTGCCTGACTTACAAAGCCATGTCCAACTAAGAATTGATGGACATGCTCCACCTAAGGAAATCCCAAGTCAACGCGAGCCACGTGCTCTAGTGAGCTAAACCATGCCACAACAGTAAATGGAACATGCTGGAGGGATAGATTCCTGTCACAGAGACTCCCCATGCTTTGGAACAACATTCCTAACTACATTAGGCAGAGCCCTTCTAACACTCTTTAAGAGAAGCCTTGACGAGTGGATGGGTAACAGAAAATACACCCCTGGGATCACTTCATTGGCTCTACTTGACAGAGGCTCAGTTAATTAATCAATGGGGCAGCGAAAGCCGACACACTCTAGCTAGGCTTATAAATGCCCTCGGGCAGATAGCCTAGTACCTACCTATGAACCTATAAAAAGCTCTAAAGTGAAGCAGTTTTGTTTTCCAGAACAGTAAGGCTTCCATTATGTTTTTAAGATTTGCCATAGTGTAGAGTTCGCGATTCTTACTGCTGGCATGGAAGTTAGCTCGCTAGTTTACGGTGTAGGTTTGTATGTAAGCAGGCTACTGGGATGGAACCTTCTTGCATATTCTGTTTGGTGGAGGCATGGATTATGGGGAGGCATTGTAAAGACGGAAGCTTTCCAAACATGATCTTTCAAATCATACCTCTCAACCTCTTAAAACAAGTACTCTAGAAAAAGGCCCACAAGACAGACATGTTTTAAATATTTCTCTGACAGACTTAGAAAGTTGTTTTGCATTAGCATAAATTTTCTGAAGGATATGAAGTTTGAAACGAAAATGTGTTTCATATCCTTTTTAAATTAATTAATGCCCTTTTCTGGCAAGTAGGTCAACTCTGAAGTTAATACATTTAGCTCTTGTCATAACAAAGGATAATATCCACAACCAAATCTTATTGGGTAACATACAACCGTATTTCAACTTTTCTCCGATTTTGAGTCATATTTTGCTCTGTCCCTTTTAATTCCTCCTGAAGCGACTGACGTTTGGAAAAAAAGTAGTGAATTACTGAATTACAGTAATAATGCCAATAACTATAGACTTCTAGGGAGAAATCCACAAATAATTAGGGCACTGATTCTGTTTATTTATGTAACATTTTGTTTACCGGGAAAGTCTGATTTGGAATGAGCCATTTTTCAGCAGATGACCAGGGAAAAAAGCTTCATACCCATGCCTTTGTAATTCTAGTGAGAGCTATGCATACAACCAATACTGCACAGGAAAAAAGTACGATCAGTGTTTTTGTTTATGTGTGTGTGTGTGTGTGTGTGTGTGTGTGTGTGGTATATATATATATATATATATATATATATATATATATATATATATATATATATATATATATATATATATACCTTTCAGCTGTGCAGATTCTCACAGAATGTCCAGATTTTTGGCTCATATTTTTGGCCTGTTCCTCTTTTTTCTTGGCAAATCACTGGAATGATCTCAGGACTGAAGTCACTAAATAATGACATATGTTTGAGTTGCAGACTTCACATCCTTGGGAAAATGTATATTAAAACAAATCTTGTTACTCTAGCAACTTTCTAAGTTTATAAGAGCAATATTTGAAATATGTCCCTATTTGTACCCCCATTTTGTCAAGCTTTGTACAGATTTTTCGCATTAAGAAACAAATATTCTATTTCCTATTTAGCTATTTCTCAAAGTATATTTGTTAGAATTTGATGGGGGGGGGGTGCTTTGGAAAAACCTGGATTCAACAAGGGAGCCGAGAATCGAAAAAGTTTGGGAACCACTGGTTTAGATATTTTTATTTATTTGTTTGAGACTGTCCTGCAGTGTTGTTTTAAATATTTCCTGTGGTTTGAACTCTGATGTCACTGTCTTGTTCTTTTATTATTTATTATTTATTATTAAATGTATTTAAACCTTTCATTGTGGCTGATCTGTGTAGAGATATTTAACTTTTGAGAGTACATGCATATTTATTTGGTGACAATGTGTGGGCCACTCCTAATAGCCTTGCTTTTGGTCAAACTACCATTTGTATTAATATTAATGATAATATTACACAGTAAGATTGGACATCCTTTGTTAAGGGCGTTAAGGTAGATGGCAGGAGGGTTCTGGTGGCAGTGAAAACTACCTTATAGTCTGAGCAAAAGGGGGCATAGATAGTAAACCTGTGAAAGCCTTTCCCAGATGTGTGTGTGTGTGTCTGTGTGTGTGTGTGCGCGTGTGTTTGTGTGTGTGTGTGTGTGTGTGTGTGTGTGTGTGTGTGTGTGTGTGTGTGTGTGTGTGTGTGTGTGAGCTATTTGGGCAGGGAGACGAAGCACTGGTGAGACAGAGAGTGTTGGAGGTCTTGGCTTGGAACCGTGGCTAAGAACTGAACTCTATAGCTGTGTCAGTGGGGAGTCTTATTGGGGATCTGGAGAAAGAGGGATTAACCAGCGCCGGACTGACTGTAGTCTGTGTGCTTTCAAGGGAAATTGCACTTGATGCAGAGAGCTACATCTGGAAATACTGTGTGTGTACTTGTCATCCTCTCAGTGATCGTCCCCACTGTTGCCAGTAGAGAGGATTAAGGCTCCTTGATTACTGATCCAGTGGAGGGTCATCACAGTCCCAATGAATCATGACATGGCAATGAACAGAAAGCAGCAGTACTTTAGATATGGTCACTGAAGCTGTGGGCATTTATTTATTTGTTCTTTTAAGTAAATAAGTATTTCTTTGCTCAAAAGAATAAATACAAAGCAGCCAAGCAGATGATCTTCACTGGCCTGTGCTGCATGTGCACAAATGACAGGCAGCACAAGTATGTTAATGTAAGCACACACTGTGTGTCTGTCTTTAACATTTAAAAAAAAAAAAAAAAAAAGATTTAGTTTTTAACAAGCAGTTGATCACTTGATATGATCAGTATGCAGTCTAACTAAAATGACTTATCTTACATGGTTAACATAAGGTAACTTTTCAAACAAGTTATTTTCTTCGCTAGCGATGGCTTCCACTGTAGGTGTGTTCCCTGGGTGACCTCTTGAATCACCCCTGTCACTGCTACTGGTTGCAGTAGCTTATACTGTCTACCACTATCATTCACAGATTCTTTTACATGGTCCTTTCCAGAGGATTACTTTCTATAGTATGATTACAAGGGATAGTCTTTTTTGATATTAGGACACATTTTTGAAAATGATTTTGTGTTTAGTTTGTTGAGAATGCATGTATTAGGCACACAACCTGTAGATGATTCTAAAATGCTACATAACATGTAGTCATTCTGTTATCAACAAGTATTGTGACAACTGGGCTTCTGAAAAGAAATTTCTTTGAAGAACTTTGCCATGAAATGAGCCTTGTCGTTTCCCACTGGTCAGCCTAGCTGGTTCCATCTGATAGTATACCTCTCAGGTGTATCTGCCATGCTCTACCAGTTACTGATATTCCCTTTTAGTAGACAGAAGACTATGCACCATTTAATTTATGTAAAATATATTGAAGTGTGCTTAGAATTTGCCTTAATTGGTGTTCAGTATTTAGATTTGGAACTTCCTGTGTGCCTTTTTTAGGTTCATAAGTGTATACTGGGCTAGAGAACACAAGCTTTTTTTAAGCCTAGCCATACTTCCTGAATGTACCTGACAAGTTTTTTAAGAGTATTCTAAGAGGTATTTGTAGGCTTGGGCTTTGGTGGTCAAGCATTTGCAGTCTGCCTTTGCCCATTAAAGACATAGATGCCAGACTAAGGGTGAATTTGTTATTCCCTATCCACTTGTCCAAGTTACACTTGAATTGGGTTAGGAAAGAACTCTGCTTCACAAAGATGAGGGAAACCCTTTCCAGAACAGGCATGGTCTCTGAGACACATACTCTTCCCTCTAACATGTCCTGGTCATTTCACAAACAAAATTCAAGACTATTGATCACGTAATTCCAGTGCTGTTTGTTTTGTGGATATCCAAATGGTCCAGATCCATTAGACTGAGATCCAAGTATTCCTTGTATACCAGGCATGGATCTCCCGTCAACATTCTCCTCCTTCACCTCAATTTTTTCCACCCCAGCCATGTGCAGAAACTGAATGTAGATTATACAGTTGTTTTGAGCACTTCAGGCAATGAAAAAATGTTTTTTCCTGAAGCCATAAGATGGACATTTGTACTACATTTTTAGGGATGTTTTTCTTCCTTAATTTCTGTTACCTGGCAAACACAGTGTTGTCATAGGATGTTTGGCTTTTGCGTGGTTAAACTGCTGAGCTTGTCTCCAGTTTTTGAACCTTTGGCTTGGTAGTGGTTTACACATCATCCACTGAATGCTGACAACACATTTATGCCCACTGGCAATTGTGGAAATGTTTCTGATCAGATTCTGGCGCTTCTTATACAATCTCATGTCTTTTTGTGGGCATGCACCTTGGGTAACCAGTGCAGTATTTTTTTTTTGGTGACCAGGTAGGTGTGCTGTTCACAAGTGTCTGTTTTCAAACACAATCTGGGCACAGGAGACTGGCAGTTACCTTCTTTGCATTTATTTCTGTAGCACTTCCGTGATGGGCATCATGTTCTTGCCTCATTCCATTTGGCAAAACAAAAGTGGATGCCTCAGCTGTTTTGAGTTTTGTGTGTGGGTGGGTAGGTTGGTGTGTTTCTATGTGTGTGTTTTCTTATGAGCTTGTACTATTGAACTGAGAGGATCAATAGCAATCCAAGTGGCTAGTAAATTCTTCATGTACTTGCTGTATGGGCTGGTACCTATTAAATTTAATTTTAGGATTTTTCTTTTAGGCTGCTTTCATTATTCCATTGTCTTAAGTGCGCAGCTCAAGAAAAATTTAGTCCAGTTGCATCTACATGTGTTAATAGAAATCAGTATCAACTCATTTCAGTGCCAAAGAGAGAATATAACTTACTAACCTATTTTCTGCTCTACTTGAAGGCTCTAAAACTCATTGGTACCTCAGGGGAAAAGGTATACTAATTAATCTTGGCATGTGTTATTTGATAACTGTACAGAAAACAGTTCCCAGGCACACTTTGTGGAGTGCTTTATCTGAGCTGAAGTGTCTGGTAGTAGTTTCTGGCCTAAGATGTGAGGCTCTCAAGGTTTATGTTGTGGATAGTTTACAAGAGAAGGGCCTTTTCTTACATTTGGAGCTGTTCATCATTTCTTGACGGATGGATATGCATGCTGCCAAATTGAAATCCAGCCAATGCGTTCATCTTTAAAATGTACATCAAGCAACTTGTCAAAAGCAAAGGGAGAAAAAACTAGTCTGAGATATTTATTTTACTTTTGTTTCTTCTGCTTTTAACTCTTGATGACTACTTTCTGACTTGTCGTTCGTAAACACTGGATACTCACAGAATGAGAGTTGCCTCTTGCCAGTGTGCTAACATTTGGAGAGAATATACTGTGAAAGAATTTTTTTTTTATTGTGAACTAAGTATTAAAATTTGGTTTTAATGTCTAGTTATGAGGTCATACATTTTCTCTGGCAGTCAAGTGCCATAACAGTTTCATAGCTTTCTTCTTTCATGTTCATACAAGTGACTCCACAGTTTCAAGTCCTGCTCAGTAAACAAATGCTTATTAAAAAGATGAGTGATTGGAAGAGATCGCAATGTCTCCTTTGTATCCCTTTATGAATGAGAAATGACAGATAAAATATCACTTTTGTACCAAAAGCCACATACTTTTGTTTGATTTTGTATCTGTTGGGCTGTAACTGAAACTAGTTACCTTTTTGCTTAATACATGAAATCACCAGGCCAATAAAATAACCATTTTTCCTCTGAATCATGAAATCAGAGGTGTGGTCTTTTTTATTTATATTTAAAAATTGTGAATTGGGGTAAAGCATTGATCACAATGTGCCTTTTTTTGAGGCTTGGCTAGGGAAATATACGCAGAAAAGGGGTATAACAATATTAAGGGTTATGATCAGGGCTCGATTATAATCAGCTTATTATGTGTTTGAAACATGGATGCCAAAAGTCTCACCTCAAGAGCGAAGATCAAGAGGTGAATTTTGGCATCCATATCAAGAACAGATAAAAAAGGTTATGACTGGAGACCCACTCTTAATTCTTTGTAGTGTATGGCGCTTCACGTGCTCCATGTAGTACTAGTTACAGGAAAAAAAAAAAACTCCCAGATGTTTTGTGGCTTTCAAAGCCGTAAAGCAGCTAGCAAGCACCGTCAGAAAGACAGCATTGCACTACTTAGCAAGCAGGATCAGAAAGACAGCATAACACGTCTTATGTTAAGGAAATTCAGGAACAGATTACTGGCACAGACAGCAGGCAGAAAGGAATTTGTATTTAATTCTGCCACTGTAATTTGCTGGCCAGTGCTACCATGTTTAACAGCCTAGTGCAGTACCTGATTTTAACACCTTAAACGGAAGTGCTTAGCAGTTGTTAAGATTGGGTCGTGTGCTGTAGATGATTGGTTTATCTTTTTCGTGATATTGGAGCATAGTTACTGCTCTTCATGTGCTATAATTTAGTTTAAAAAAAAAAAAAAACAGAAGTTGAAAAATGTAACAGTGGCATGTACTGTAGTATTTTTTTTTTTTTTTACTACAACCATTCTGAGGTGAACTTTTTTTTTTTTTTACTGAAAGGCTCAAGTATTAGCATGTGGCATGGCGCAGAGTATGCATGTCCTCCCTGTGTTCTCATGGGTTTCCTGTGGGTGTTCTGGTTTTCATGTTGTGAACTTTGGCTCCAGATGATTGTCAGTCTTGAAGTGACACCCCAACCCCCATTATACAAAAATGGGAAAAAGGGGTTGTGGTTGGAAAGATGGATGACCAGGTATAAGCATGTGTGTGTGTGTGTGTGTGTGTGTGTGTGTGTGTGTGTGTGTGTGTGTGTGTGTGTGTGTGTAACTTCATTAGTTAATTGTTTATAGCCTCAGTTAGAATATGTACATGTGAATTGTCGCTGATTTGATTTTTGTCTCTGATCTTATCTCTGCCCATCATACAATTTGTACTTTTGTGACAAAACTTTGAGAATGGCAGCCATTTTTAGATGTTGTCAGTTGCAGACTACGTTTCAGAAGTGCATGTTAATACATATTTATTTAGTTTATATGGTTAATTTTAACTGGGGAGAGCACTGTTCAACAAAGCATAACCAAATGCAGGTGCAGCCTAGAGTGTATTTAACAAGAGTAACAAAACACATTCTACAAAGGTTTGTTAAAGGAGTTAACATTATATAGAAATTAAGGGTAATACAAAAGAGCTTTGGTGTTAACACTCAATGTACAGTATTTAAAAACAGAGAGAGTACAACAGAGAAAAAGAAGTTGTATAACATGAGAGACAACAGATAAAGTACATACTGTACTTGATGTAGTTGTGGGATTGTGCATATCTTTGCAATATAGATAATTCACAACATAATGTCAGGTTGGAGATAACAGGTGGAAGGGAGATGACAAGTGTGTGCTGAAGCTACTTAGGACATCCTCTGTATTGTAAATTATACGCTTGTTTTGATTTGTAAGAAAATGCTTGAGCTGAGATCGAAATTTGTTTTAGGTGGGGGGGGGGGTTATGTAATATATACAGAGAGGGATTACCAAAGTTTTGCAGGTAGTACAAAGATGCTCTGGTTAAAGCAGAGAAATTTTGTGGAAGGTTTTTTTTTTTTTTGCTCTGTATTTCAGCTTTCTGAATGAGTAGGTGTTTGTATTTAAGCAAGTGTTTCTGATTTGTGGCTTTTTTGATTTTCTTCCTAATTTGTGAGAGGAGGTTGATAGCTGTGGGTTTGTGATTGCTGGGAATAATGCAAGTGCTTACATCTCTTCCCTCGTAGAAACTCCTAACTCAGAATGAGGAGAATGCCTGAAGGTTGCCGAATGCAAACTAGAGCCTCTTGACATTTTTCCTTTATATTTCTTTCTTCAGAGTCTTGTTTTAAGCAATTCCATTATCTGCATTTAAACATGTAAAAGACATCCTGCATTGCAAAGAACTGTGTTCTTCTTTGTAATATCCCCCCGTCCTACTTCTGTTGTGCATACAAAAGATGTGGCAAGTGTGGTGTCATTTTCAACAAAACATCAAGGAATAAAGCAGCAGTTCCATTACAACGGATCCATGACTGTATGGAGTCATTAATGATTACCCACACTGATGCCCATCTGTCACAGACCTGCTGGGGTCAGAGAAAAGGGAAAATTACCATAACAGAAAACTGGGGGGATGGAGAGAGGTACAGATTGCCACTGTAAGCTACTGGGTGTAAATCTTTCCAACTTAGTGGATTTTTACTGAGAGAAAAATGTTTGGGTTGCAGCATGATTAACGTCGATGTTCGGTCCTGATTAGGCAGTTAGTGAACATGCACAAATCTGTGGGTTTTCTGTGTTGTCTTGATTTGCAAAGTGATTATTGAAAGTCAGAAATGTGTGTTCTTGGATAACTATTCTAAGCTGAAGCATTTATGAGGTGCTGCATGGAAGGGTGAAAAGAATGGTTTCGACAGTGTGACTGTTCGGCTTGAGGTTGCTGCCAGTCAGTTCAGTAGCGTAGGTATCATAGATCATATGGCTTGGATTTAGAGCTGCATTTACCATGCACATTTACTTATGGGTTGTATACGTTTGGCACCAACAGGTTGTTTTAGGTAAAACGCTTTTTACATTCAGCTAACACTGATAAGGAGAAGAACACATCAGTTATGTACAGGCATTATAAATGCGTGGCAGAGTTAGACTTTACCATCCTTTTTGATGGTGCATTTTAGGGCTCCATTATCCATCTAACAGTTATTGTCTCCTGACGTCACTCATGCAGTTCTTTCTAAGAGCTGTAGTTTTAGGGGCCATATTTGGTTTGGATGACCCAAATGAAATGGGGCTCATTGGAGTTCTTCGTGAGATGAGAGAATGTAGTTCTCCCCTGTATTGCTTAGTTCAGCAGGGCGAGGTATAGTTAATTGTGGATAAGATGTTCCATCCAAGATATTTCTGTATGCCTTCCATTCACTTCTCTGACTCTGTATTGTGTATTGCTTAGTGTATCGATTCTGCACTTGTGTAGGGAGCATTTCTTCCTATGCCTTTGTTAATAGTCACTCCTGCATGCTGGTTATCTCATGTAAGAAGGCCATCTTAGCCTCCAGATAGTCATCATGATGAACCTAACATAGCTAGACAAGTAGGCAACACTTGGTCAATGTGCTTAGATGTTAAAAAAATTAATCAATGCTGGCCCTTTGAAAACACACTTGAACAAACAAAAAAACTTTTTATACTACCAAACAGAGGAAGAATGCTGAACCCGCACCCTAACATTCACTTCATACCGAATTTGTTTCTATAGTGGAAGCATTCAGAAAAGTGTTTTTCATAAGGTAAGATGTGGTGTTGGGGTTAGGATCAAGGTTAGGTTTAGCACACGTTATAACCCTGCCGCTAAACCCCAACCCTACACTGCCGTTAAACAATACATTCAGAATACATACCGCATACATGGGCACATCTACAAAACACTAAATCTATCACCTAAACTAGCCCTTACTCTTACATGGAAACAAGTCACACACACACACACACACACACACACACACACACACACACACACACACACACTCCTTGACATTCACAGATGCGGCCACACACACACACGAATAAATCTGTCCTCTTACATAGCCCTTACCCTAACCCTGACCTACACACACATTCAACATCCAGTATTATTCACCATAATTGTATACATTCAGACTTTTTGCATTTATCAAATAAAGTGCAGAAAACTAAGTGCTTTCATTTTTTTTTACCACACAAGCACACTGTCAAGCAGTGGCCTGTGAGAAAGTGACAGAGAGCCAAACAGAGAGCTAGATGGATGAATTGAGTTTTCCTGTTTTTGCCGATTTTCACAAATCAGATGTTCTTCATGTTTCACTGTTGCAGTCATCATATTTGGGTTATCTGCTTGCAGTAGACCTCAGTTGGCCTGATTATCAAAGTCTTGGGTCCTGTGTCGGTTGCTGTCTCATCTTCTGTGACATCAGGTAGTCAGGGGTAAAAAGCATACAGCCAATGCCATTACATCAGTCTTTCTTGCCGCGCGGTGCCCGAAGCAGAAGCAGTTCGCAAGTGCCGGTCAGCCGACTCCTGAAATTTTCGTTTTCGAGTTTCAGAACCAAAGTCTTCAACTAAAGCTAAGTACCCTGTTGGGGTAACATTTTCTTGCTCTAAACCGATGTCAGTAAAAGTCAATAATTGTATTTCTTGTGGAAAGCAAATACCTCACAAAGATTTTCATTCGTACTGTATTCTTTGCCTAGGCCCTGACCACGACATACCTCGCTGCCGGTTTTGTGTCTTATTTAAGCAACAAACTATTCGTCATTTGTATATTTACCCTTCTAAATATTTTGGTACTCGGTTCAGTTATGCAGATATGTCTTCGGTAAGCAACCTGATTACCGACATTCTGAAAAAACCAAAGATAAAGACAGAGACAGGCTGCCTAGGTCCAAAGCTGCCAACAACACTTCTCCTAAGCCAGTCGTCAGTTCGCTGGTACTCAGTGAGGCACTGTCACAGCCCCTGATACCCGCTACTTTAGATTCGCAGGCCGTGAGATGCTTCAACTGTAGAACCTGTGGATGTCTCTACCTTGGATGGGTCCAGAGCCGCTGTGCAGGCACCGGCTTCTGAGGGTGAATTCAGGCCTACTGACTTGCATATTAAAACAACGCCATCTTCTTCAAGGCCTAAAACTCGAACTATGCCTAGAAAACCGATGCCCAGACCGCATGGTCAGGCCTCTATGCCTAAAAAACAAATGATAAGAATGGCTGAAGACCTTATTACTTTAATCAGGGGAAGCCAACCTCCCCCCCCCCCCCCAGAGGATTTCTCTTTTGGTGAAACCCTGCATACTCTTAGGGAGCACATTCGCTGGGAAAGCCAGGATTACTCTGATTCTAAAAGAGGCTTAGGGATTTCTTACTCCTGCCTCAACACAGGCCTTTAGCTAGCCCTCCTATACTAGACATTGTTGATGATGCCTTTTCGGAATCTAGCTTGGCCCATGACTCTTTACCTCCTGCTCCCAGAAAACCCTGATAGATATTACAGGGTTCCTGATTCTCACAAGTTCCTTTTTAAAAATCCTACTGCGGATCCTAAGACCATTTCACAGGGACCCAAGGGCATTAAGGCTACACTGCCAAAAATCCTACCCCCTCTGATAGAGACTCCAGGGCGCTGATAGATGGGGTAAGAAAGTATACACTTCTGCAATGTTGGCCATTAGGGCCTTAAACTGCCAGTTTCATATGTTAAAGTATCAGCAGCATATTACTGGATTGCTGAAACAGAAAATTATGTTGATTCCAGACTGTGCTGAAAATAAGGATTTACAGTATTTAATGCATTCTGCTGAACAGATTGGAAAGCATACTTTGCAGTGTGGTTTTGATTCATTAGAGGCATCTTGCAGGGCTGCTGTCACTGGATTTGTACTTAGAAGGCATGCTTGGCTTAAGGAACAATCTTTGCCAGATCATGTTAAAGCTAAATTGCTGGATGCTCCTTTAAATCAGGACCGCCTGTTTGGCAACAAAGCAGAAGAAGTTCTTAAAAAGATGGAGGAAAAAGCTAAATCTATGCAAACTGTTAAAGATTTCCTACAAGTACAGCCTCCAAGATTTAGTAGGCATCGGCCCTCTAAGAATTGGTCTTTTCCTGTCTCTTCCAGGCCTTCTCAGTCCAAACCCAGAACCAGCAGAACACCCAGGCTTCAGTCCCAAGGTACACACAGGACTAAGCAGTGGGGGGCTCCCACTTCCAAATCAGGGAGTAGTAAGACTCCCCCCTATGGTAAACTGTCTCAATGACTCAACTTTAAAACTTCCAAGCACTTCTCAACTGACTGTTCCTTTAGGGGGGAAGATTGCTCTTCAGGCAAAAAACTGGGAACTCATTACCCAGGACAAATGGGTTTTAAATATAGTTTCTCAAGGATACATATTTCACTTCCACATGTTACCAAACCCAAACGGTTGGCCAGATCTACCCCCAAATCAGTGGGCAGAGGATCAAAAGCAAGTGCTCTCTCTGTTAAGCATAAAGGCTATTCAGACTGTACCAGAAGAGGAAAAGGGACAAGGTTTCTACTCAAGACGTTTCCTGGTACCCAGAAAAGACAACTCATGGTGTCCTATCCTGGACCTTTTTATCGTAAACACCTTTTTGCTGATTCCAAAATTTAAGATGATAACTCTTCACCAGTTACTTCCTATGCTAGGCAAAGATGCCTGGTTGGCAACACTGGATTTAAAGGAAGCCTACCTGCACATCCCAATCAGGGAATCTTGCAGAAGATACCTACACTTCAAAGCAGGCTACATGCACTATCAGTTCTCTGCACTGCCCTTTGGCTTATCTACAGCGCCCAGGGTATTCACAAAGTGCCTAGCTCCAGTCATTGCATTTTGCAGGCAAAAAAATATTCAGATATACCCATACCTGATGATTGTCTAATTCAGGCAGAAAGCCAGGACATACTTTTGAATCATCTGGCATTTGTACAAAAGGTGCTAACTTGTCTGGGGTACACCATAAACGAAAAGAAATCACATCTTGTACCCTGTCATCAAATTATATTCCTGGGAGCAAGCTTGAACACAACTTCACAGATGGCTTTCCTCATGCCAGAGAAACAAATTCATTTGACAACTTACTTCAAACTAATGGCCACAAAAACCCTGCTTTCTGCAAGACAAATTCTGCAAGCCTTGGGGTTCATGGCCTCCTGCATTCTCCTACTTCTATATGCAAGACTGCATATGAGGAAACTACAGTGGTATCTAAAAAGCCTATGGTGTCAACATTCTCAGGATCTAGAAGCAATGATTCCTATCATACCTTACCTACGATTAGAGTTCCTTTGATGGGCAGAAGCCTTGATAAACAAATGGGGAGGCCAGATATAGACCTGTTTGCCTCCCCCCAGAACTACCAATTGGAGAAATTCTGCACAAGGACTCCCCACAAACAAGCTTGGAAAGTGGATGCTCTGTCCTTCAGTGGAAAAATCTATCAGTTTATGCCTTTCCTCCTGTGCCTCTCCTCTCCAAAGTACTGCTAAAGATCAAACAGGACAAACCAAAGACGATACTCATTGCACCAGACTGGCCACGCCAACACTGGTACCCCCTCTTGTGCAGTTTGTCACTGCTGGCTTCATGGCACCTGCCTTAGACTCCTACCCTGCTGTCACAGCAGGAGAGCCAGATTCTGCACCCTCAGCTTCAAACCCTGAACCTGGCAGCCTGGCTAATTACCTAATCTCTCCATTACCATCCCTCAGTAAACAGGTGTTGGATGTCATTTTGGAGGCAAGGAGGCCTAGTACTAGAAAATCTTATGCTGAAAATGGAAAAGATTCTGTGCCTGGAATCAAACTCAAGTGATGGGCACAGCAGCGCCCAATTTACCTCAGATTCTTCAATACTTAACTGAGATGCTTCACAAGGTCCTTTCTTTTTCCTCCATCAAAATTCACGCTTCAGCCATTTCAGCTCATTACAACACAGAACCACCCCTCTTCTCTCATCCACTGCTCAAGCAGTTCCTCAGAGGGGCCAAAACTCCAAGACCATCCAGGAGAGCCCCAACTCCAGCCTGGGACCTTAACCTTGTATTGGAAAAACTCACTCTTCCTCCTTTTGAGCCAGCTGCAAGTTCAGAGTTAAAATTCCTTTCTTGGAAAACAGCCTTCCTTTTAGCGATTACTTCAGAAAGAAGGGTATCTGAATTACAGGCCCTTATGGGCAGTGGAGCCTTTCATCATCTTTCATGCGGACAGGGTGTCTCTCAGGACCAATTCCTCCTTCATGCCCAAGGTGGTATCCAGTGTAGCTCTTAATCAGTCCATTCATGTGCCAACCTTCTTTTCTAATCCACAGAACAAAGGAGAATGGATGCTGCACCCCTTAGATGTGCACAGACAATTTAGATTTTACGTGGACAGGACTAAACCTCAAAGGAAATCTGAACAACTGCTGGTGGCATTTGCTGCAGGGGCAGAGGGGAAGGCTATTTCAAAGCAAACTATTTCTAAATGGACAGGCCATTGCATTCATTTTTGCTATAAGCACCATAGAAAACCTATGCCACAGGGGATTAGACCCCATTCAACCAGGGCTGCATCTACCTCTACAGCCTTTCTCAGAGGTGTCCCTACCAGGCACATCCTGGAGTTCTGTACATACTTTCACCAAGCATTACCATTTACAAATTTTCTCTAAATCCACAGCTGGCTTTGCCACTGCAGTCTTGTAGAGCCTTATAGCTGGTCCTAATGCTATCTAAATTCCTCCTCCCATCCTTAGCTTTGGGAATCTACCCTAATGTGATGACTGCAACAGTGAAACCCGAAGAACATAGTACAGTCGTGTACACTTACCATAAATGTAGATGTTCAAGTGTATTCACTGTTGCAGTCCTGGTTACCCTCCCTCCAGCCCCCTGACTTCTTTTGGATATACCTCTACTCTCCTTTACTATGCGTCAAAGCTTTTTCATGTATTTGCTTTTTTGTTGGAGGTATAACCTTATATATATATATATATATATATATATATATATATATATATATATATATATTGCTTTCCATTAGGGAGGCACCTGACATCCGGGGCAAGAAAAACTGATATAATGGCTTTGGCTGCATACTTTATACCCCTGACTACCTGCCGTTATGGAAGATGAGACAGCAACCGGCGCAGGACCCAAGACTTTGCTAATCAGGCCAACTGAGGGCTACTGCAAGCAGATAACCCAAATGTGATGACTGCAACAGTGAATACACTCAAACATCTACATTTATGGTAAGTGTACACAACTGTACTTTTTCCTCTGCTTGCTGACTTCCACAATCGTTTTCCTTTTAGTCTTTACCATACCAAATGTAGGCCATACTGCTAGACTTCATGCCATAGTTTTTTTAGTATCCGATTGGTTGATTAGTCTTGAAATGCTGTTTTTGTTAGTTTTTTTTTAAAGAATGGTAACAAATATGCTACCTCTCAGAACCTTGCTTTGACTTTTTCCTGTGTAGTAAAATTGTATGATTTTATTTTGCCTCCTTAATTAGTACAGAGATGGTCATAGTCACACCTTTTTCTGGTTGTATTGTATGTAGGGAGTAGTTTTGTTGGAACTGTAATCTCCTGTGGTCTTCACTGAAAGGGGGAACCTTATTTACCTGTAGAAATTGCCCAGTTACCAAAAATACAATTAAACAAATACTTGCACTGTCATTCTAATATACCCCCAGTGCACATCAAATTCTCTATCTGCCTACAGTCAGACTTCACCTATTTTCATGCTTGGGGGAAAGTATATGGAGCACTGGCAGTGGTCACATGATGGCAGTGGTGGGGTTCCTACATTTTTTCAATTTCCCTTCAGTCAAGTGAGAATATGTAGACAGCAAAAATTGGTGAGTAAAGATCAAAATGAAACCCCTGAACTATGAAGCAGAATCCTTAAATACTGAGCCTCTGTCTTCTTGGATACCTTTACCTCTCTAATTGATATATATATTGCTTGCCTACTCTTGTCTTATTTTTATCATTCTAGTTGTGCTGTTCTTCTAAAGCAACAGTTACATAATTTTCTAATTTTTGCAGATGTGATAAGGTGCAAATAGTTCAAATAATCTACCTCAGTTTGTTTAGTCATCTCATGATTTGCTTAATCTTTTATACATTTTGTATACTGCATGTAAACACTGACATTATGGCATATTGAAAGCACATATTAATGTGTTTTTATATTATATACTGACCACTATGTCTGCTTTACTCAAAGGGTGCACCAGGCTGTACAGTTGTTTCCTTTATTTACTATATAGCACTTTTCTGTGCTTAAATGGCAGCACTACTCGCTATATCATTCAGGATATGAGTGAAAAAGGCTCTGTTTTATTTACCCTCCTATCAAATTGCAGTTGACCAAAATCGGTCAGTATGTCAATTGATCACCTGAATAATCAGTCATTTGATTTGAAAGAGGGATTCCAGTTATGCTGCCGCTCATCTGTAAAGCCATAGTAAGCTGCTAATAGACTGGAAACTTCAAAGTCGTAAATTCATAGCTGCAGTTATAACAGTAAATTTAGTTCATGGTGTGGTACAGTGAGCGTTACAGGACTTTTATTGGAGATCATTATGTGTGTTATATACCTGTTAATGGAGAAATTGTCTGTTGTTCATTCATGGCTATCGAAAGCCAAATGTAATAAATGATGTCTTAATCCTTAAGGGTGGTTTTCCAGAAATTAACCATTTTATGTCTTTACGTGGAAGTATTTTAAACCAGGATATGTTCTTTCAGATCCCCTTGATGGTCTGCACTGACTTCATTTACAAAACTCCTAGATTTTTTTGCAATATGATTTTTTTTATGTTTTGACTAGATTTTTCAGCATGCTGTTTGGATCCAGTCATGTGAAATGACTAACATAAGTCTGCTTCTTAAGCATGTTTATTTACAGTGATTAACAGGATTGGAACCTGTCACTGTAAAGACTTTATTTACTTTGTTCCAGGATATCTGCTTTCCCTGGTTTGGCCTGCTAAACAGCTGCTTTGGTGCACTCCCTACCTACTGAAGCCTCTATGTGTCTCCCATTGCTCATTTCTTTCTCAGCATGGAGGCCTGTGTCTAGCCATAACATTGTAATGAAGTGTGTAGCTCATTTTTTAAATTCTTTTTTTCAAAAACAATTTGTTTGTGTGTTTTTTGGATGAAGCATGCTGTTGGAAAGCCACATCCAATCAAAACATAAAATGAATAAGAGTTTTTGTTAGCTTTGAGGGGCGGTACTCCCTTTCCCCTACTGAGCAGACTTCTGTCCCTTCAACCCTTAAATAGTCAATACCAAACTTCTTACATGTAAGGAAAAAGAACATGCAACCACAGATGCATCTCTCTAACCTCTCGATAGGCCAAACTAAATTCATGCAACGCTTGAGAAGATCGGCATACGTAAATGTTAGGCTAGCTGCTCTTGCTAGCCATTTTAAGTCTAGCCAGTAGCCCATTTGGTTATAGACTGACCTTACCCATTCTTATGATCAATAATTATAAGTTACCCCTAATAGGAATAACTGGGATCATAAAATAGAAAATCCGATGGGACCCATGCATGGGATAAAGCCTTTAGGAGCTGCCTGTGTATCCTGGGGTAAATTTTCTGTTTGCAATCCATAGATCTAAGTTGTGCTTAAATATGGTATGAACTTTGTTTTATGTGGATGGGGAGTCTGTTCCATCTGTCCCTCCAAACCATTCTGTTGATGTTGCAGAAGAGGTTTAGATCTCTAGACCAAGTATTTCTGATATCATTTGACTTGCAGATGTGCAGTAAATCCATCAGTAATGGGTTGGAGGATGCCGTGTATGCCAAACACAGGTCACCTCTTAGAAGTCTGTAAGGTACAGAGAATACTGACAAGGCTTTGAGTTAGTCCATGTAGGGCATGTTGTTTAGGCCTTATATCCTTATAGTAAGATATCACTGTGGGTGTTCCAGTTGTTGCATGTGTCTGTACAGACATGCCAAATGGGGCATTATATTCAGTGACTGGCCTAATGAGGACTGAGTAAAGGGGGACAATGACATTCCTAGATCTAGACACAATCACTTTGTTTATAAGCTGTGATGTAGAAGGACTTTCTTACAACAGTGGATAAATGTTGATGAAAAAAAAATTTTTTTATTATAATTGGCTTTTGTAATACTTGCTGTTTTATAATATCTGTAATAACTTCTGTTTTAACTTTGTATGATTTCTTGGAGCTTTTCTCCCCGGGCCTCTACTGAAAATGGACATGTATCCAGCTAGACTAGCCCGGTCAACAAATGTAAAATAAATAAATAAATAAATAAAGTTGTTTCTAAATCATGAACAACTGTGTCAACTCTTAAGGCCATATCAGTGAGGTAGTTGCCTGAGATATTTAGCCAGAGCCCTTTGGTACTGGCTTTTACTTCAGAAAATTAGATTCCAAATGAGAGGTCCCAGTACAGAACCCTGAGGGACTCAACTTGCAACTTGACTCTGTGGAGGTAGCTTCCCCCATTTTGATTGTCTGTATCCTATCTATGAACCAGTTGGCAATCCAGCAGGTGACATAGGGGTTTATTCCCAGTTTATTTAGCTTTTTTACTATGGCAGAGTGAGGAATTGTGTCAAAAGCTTTGGCCAGGTCAACTTATGCAGTGTGTACCATTTTGCTTTCATCCATTGCTTTAGTGGCTTTTTCAAAAAATCCACCAGGTTGATTAAGCATTGACTTGCCCTTGACAAATCCAAATTAAAATGGGTACAGTTTTTGGAGGTTCCTCGTGTCCTGATTGATTAGTTCCATGATAAGTCTTTCCATGGCTTTACATATAAGCCTTGTCAAACCTATGGATCTGTAATTGCATGGGTCTGTGGAAGTTCCTCCCTTATGCAGTGGAATGACTGTAGTTCTCCATTCATTTGGTACAAAACCTGTATGGTGGCTGATATTGAACAGTGTTGTTAGGGGTGTGGCTAAATCATGGCTTATTCTATTTAAGATGCATCCAAGGATATTGTCAGAACCTGTTGATGCAGTATTTCTAGATTTTGATATTCATTTTAGGACTTGGTCTTGTGTGATAGCTGGAGGAGAGCCAGTTTCAAGTGTATCTTGAGGTACAGACGGAAGGAGAGAGGGGTAAAGTTACAGCTAAATTTATTGGATAGTAGGTTCGCTATATATGTATCAGTGTTGGTGACATTGTTCCCAGTCAGCTCAGTGCGTTGCTGCATTGTGCTTTACAGATCATGAGGATAAAGAAGAAAATGCCTTCTGATTGGCTTTAGCTATTTTAGCCTTATGCTTGGCTTTGGTGGTTTTTATTAATCTCCCGAGTTGTTTCTATTTCATTCACAAGGATGCTAACATACTGAGAATTACATTCTTACTTTTGGTCACAATTCTTTTCCTTTCATTGTAAAGTTTGTTGATGTTATGGTTCCACCATGTGGTTTGTTTCTGGGCTCTGCCCTGCACATGTTCCTACTGGCCACAGCTGTATTTGTGCAGCTGTTACATGCTGATGTAGTGTGGTGATGTATGTTTCTGCATATTCAGTGGAGTAACTGGGTTTCGTGGCGATTTGAAGATTGCCAGTGTATCACTTTGGAGTAGATAGTTTGTTTTAAAGAAATTTTAAAGGTACCTTGGGTGGAAGGGAGGTCTGGTTTCAGTTTTGTTTGGAATGAGACTTTCTTTGTGGTCAGACCTAATAAGTGGTGAAGATGTCCAAGGGATGGTGCAAGATGCTCCCATATTAGTAAGGTTAAGGTCCAAGATGTTATTCCCCCATGTGGGTACTCTGAGTAATTGTTCCAGGGCATTTGTATTATCAAACTCCAGCAGTGGTGTAGGTTTCCCAGTCTATAGTTGGATAGTTTAGATAACGTAGGAAGGTGGTATTGGGTTTAATACTGATACATGTTGCCCTGTCTGCATAGTTCTGCTAAACTTTATATGCCATCTGAGAAGTAGTGCTCAAACAGTTGAACCGTTGCCACAGCCCTCCCTCAAGGGTGGGCAATCTAATTTTATCTGCTCATTGTCTTCTCTCTCTCTCTCTCTCTGTTAGAGTATCTCATCTTGTGCACAGGAGGACTGTCTGAACAGGGATTTTCTAGGTCAGTCAGGGCTTTATCCTCTGATATTACAAGCCCATCAAACAGAGTCATATCTTTATGCTAGAGTAACTGGATTTATTTATTTATTTCATCCAGTATCTTTGCAGTGGAACCAACAGTCTGAAAAGTACAACTATTGCAGTGTATTGTGAGGTTGTGCAGTCTTGGGAGTTTGTATTAATTAAAGGAACCTGTCTGCTTGGGAGGGAGTTTGGTGGGCTTCCTCATAAAACAACTGTGTACTTTTGAGCCTGTTCACTGAATTGGGTTCAGGCAGTTGGGTGAAGGGAAGTCTCCCTTGGGGGTGTTTTTTGTCCCCATACTTTGGTTTTGTATGTCTGCCATTGGAAATGCAAATGAAGTGGTTGCAAGGAAGACTTAAACACCATGTAATTAATTTTTTTACTCAAAGTAGTTTTATTTTTAAGATTCATTTAAAACTTTTGTTTACTCTTTAAAGCTAACAGTGATGCCTGCGATGGAAAATACATTTCTGCAGAATATAATCTGACACAATATGGCATTTCAGCTTTAACTGCAGTCTGGTATTTATTTGTCCATGGTTAATCAGATACCCAGTGAGTTATCTTAGTGGGGCTGTAACTCTTTTTACTATACTCAGCCCGAATCCAGTAAGCTTCTGTTTCATCATGTCATGATTTCTGTAGTGCCTTTGAATGCATGTGTGATGTTGAAAGTCACATCCTGTTGTACTTCTTAGTACATATTATTTTTTATTACTGTAAATTGTATTCTGGTTGTGTAAGTTTTCTAGGTAGGCCTTTTCTTCCCAGATTCACTCACTAAAGGGTTTACCCCTAGTACAAACAAACATGGTAAATGATTAAAAAAATGTAGAGTGCTCAGGTGTGAGATGTACAATGTTTTGGTACAGTTGGTATGGCTTGGTTATAGGGCTGATTCAGAGTGGCTGTACAAAGGTAGCTTTGGGTAAACTATCCGGAGTGGCCGTACCAAGGTAGCTTTGGTTAAATTATTCAGAGTGGCCATACTGAGGCAGCTTTCGGTAACCTTGCATCATCTGCATAAAAGCATTGTATGTTGCTATATAACTGCAGTACAATTTGTTACATTTTTTAAACAATGTATTGTATTGTGAACTTCATTTCTATTCTGTCTCTTTTGTCATTAACTTCATGGCCAGAGGATAGCTCGACTATGTGCTATGTATGCGTACGTCTACATGCATGCTGACACAAGGCACACTGCGTTTAGATTTAGCGCACTTGCTGCTCTTTTTTTCTTTAATGTGAGACAGTGCACATGTTTGCATTTGGATTTCTGCATGTTTCTGATGTGCTGAGGGTGACTTTTAAGAGTAAAAAATACACACACAACATGAGAGGGCGGAGGTTAACTTTTTTTAAAAACATGTAGTTGGTTGAACTTCGAATGTCTACTTAATATCATAGAGGAAATGGTGCACCTCTGTGTGTGTGAGTGGGAGTGCAGGGGATTGTAGATACAGCCTCTGCAATTTGGTTTTGTTTTGTTTGAGTTTGGATCCAGACTTCTTCCTTTGACTAAAGCTTGATTTACTATGAGCACATACTTGTAAATACCAATCATTGTTCACGTTTTTGAGTAATAATGACCATATAATAAATAAAACATTTATTTTGTTGTGGAGGACTCCAGTCATTAGGTTATAGAAGTATGTTAATATGAAGGATACTTAAGAGATGACTGAAGGTAACTCAGCATTTTTGACGATTTTATAGTAATGATTCTCTGCACTGAGGTAGGGAGGGTAGGGTGTGTGCTTTGAGTTTTCTGCTCGGAGTACACAATTGATGATTTCTTTCACTGTTGACTTGGTTTCTTCTGTTGACATTCATTGTTTGCTTGCTCCTGTCAGTACGCGACTTGCATGCCTGAAGTATGAATTCCTTCAGAAGTGCTAGGTAACTCGTTACATGTGAGTCTGTAATTTGACAGCTGTGTACTTTGGATGTTTATCTGGTAAACAGAAACAATGACATGTAGGATAATGAAGTAACTGTATTTGCAGCTACCAGACGTCATAAATTGCTGAACTAATGAACTTTCCATTTCTTTCTCTCTTTCTCTCTTTTTTTTTTTTTTTTTTTTATCACGTTTCTCTCATAACTTGCATTGGTCATGATGTCAATGTGGTCGGGCTGAAAAGGTAAGGGAATTGTATATTTGAGTAATGATTTTTCACATAAAGCTTTTGGAAAGCACAGTCCCTTCAAAGAGAAGATTAGAGAAACCTTTCTTCATCAAGATTGAAATTTTTATGCAGCGGAGTGTATAATCTGTGCACAAAATGAGAGCAGAAACATATTTGATATTGGCATATGAGAAAATGTATTATTATATTTCAAGTGTTCTTCATATTTAAAGCAGATGTAATCAGGTAAAAGCAATATCTGGAAGTCCCAGATACAAGGAAAAATCCAATTTAACCCAGTTTCTTACTGACTTTATCGAGGGATTATGACTTTATCTACATAGTAGCCATTTGAACTTGCTTGCAGGCACTGTCATGGACATTAACGATACTGAAAGTAATCTAACACATCCAAGAAAGATACCAAGGACATGTATCTGGAGAGCCGTGTATTAAAATTATTTACAATATTCAGTCTGGTAGATGCTGTTATTCTGAATGTGGCATTATTCTCATTACAGAGTTCAATATCCAATTGCGCATGTTAAGGAAATACTATTGCAAAGTTGAGCATTTTTTTTTTTTGTAACGTTTTCAAAGCTTGTTTTTGTCGGACTTGTTTGTGAGCAGTACACTGCAGATGGGGCAGAGAGGAAAGGAAAGTACAATGGGGAATACCTCAGTCAGGTCTTCAGTTCTAGTGCTGCCTGAGTGTGTGTGTGTGCGTGTGTATGCGTGTGTGTGTGTGTGTGTGTGTGTGTGTGTGTGTGTGTGTGTGTGTGTGTGTACATGCGTGTGTATCTGTTTAGTATGTTTAATGTTTTTTTTTACCTGGTAGTGGACTCATTTCATTGAACCCATTTCAGCCACAGAGTGGGAGGTTGCATTTTGGACACAAATACTTGAATGCGTGGACACACTTTTACAACAGGAAGGGGAGGAGTTTGTTTTACAAACTACCTACTGATTAGTCCTCCTTCTGTGCTGTTATGTGAAATAAGAATTTGTTTAAGTTGCATGTCATGTGGGGTATGTAGCTTCCCCACGTGGAGGTGCAGGGACTAAGAGTAAAATCCAGCAGACTGACCTGCTTGACAAGCTGGCAGGGTGAAACAGTCGTGCTGATATGCTTTGGCAAGGTTACTGGGGACCAGTCACACTGTTTGACAGCATGGTGCACTCGCAAAACTGAGTACAGAAGTGAAGGATATAATTCTGTTTGTGCAGTGTGTGTGTGTGTGTGTGTGTGTGTGTGTGTGTGTGTGTGTGTGTGTGTGTGTGATTACAGTAGCATGCAGTATTTCCTCCATGTGTAGCGCACTTCTACATGCTGTAGTTACACAAGCATGTACAGTACACAGAGCACAACACTTATTACTTCTTCTGCCGCCATGCACTTGGTTATCAAAGCTGTGGCAGGCAGTGTGTGCTTCTCTTTGCCCACAGAGAATTCACAATAGCCATATTTCTTTGCAGCAGAGTGTCACTTCAGCCGTCTGTCTCCAACCAGTTGCACCACAGGGAAATATTTGCTGCCTAAGTGCCTGACCCCCCCCACCACCACCACCACCGCACACACACACACAAATACTCTCCTACCCCATGTTTTGTCACTAAACTCACATACCACATGAACACACAGCAGTCAACATTAGGACACTTGATTACTGCACCACAAAACAAAGAGAGCTGCCTACAAAAAATATGCTGAAATACCTTTGCTGGCAAAAGAACTGCTCAAAAACTTCATTTGCTGCCACTTACATATACTGGGTTTTGGGTTTATATGACTTCACTGAGTTTTCATAAACTCAAAATTCATGTTTTAGAGACCATATGACTGAGTTTCTGAAAGCTCGAAATAAAAGAAAAAAGCAAATCTGTTTTTTTAGGGAGGCAAGAAAATTATATATACCAACTCCAACATTGCACTGCAGTGGGAAAGAGGGTACATTTTCCTTTGAAGCAGTTCTGTGTAGATCGTGGTGCTGTGTGTATATTGGAGAATTCACCCTTTTCCTCTCTACAGTGTGATCTTGGAGTTGGTATATATAGGATAGGTTGCAGGGGTGTGGGAGGTGCAAAGGTAGAAAAAAACGTAGATTTTTTTTTTTCTTTTATTTTGAGTGTTTGGAAACCCGATCATATGGTCTTGACCATATGAATTTTGAGTTTCCAAAAACTCAATGAAGTCATATAAACCTATATATATATATATATATATATATATATATGTGTGTGTGTGTGTATATATATATATATATATATATATCAATGTACTGTTCACTTGGTCAAATGCTTATTTGGTTAAAGGAAAACTCTACCTTAGAACTCAAAAAACATATATTTTTTCATTGTGTCTTTGTTTTTGAGCTATTTTAGTGCCACAAAATCACTCCAAGTGCTTCTATTACAATTTTAATGTGTTTCTCTCAAAATGGCGGATGATGGGGCCTGTCTTGGTAACGTGATTTTATTCTCCTGCTTTCCTTCCTTCTTCCCAGAATACATTTCAAGTCTTCTTTATATGATTCATGACAGACATAAGGAAGTGGTGCTGTTTTCTCATGCCATTAAAATATAATGGCAGGGCTGTGAAGCACTGTCATCTAAGCAGACCTACTGTAAAAGAGCAGCTTCTCTGTTTACCTTATTGAGCCTCATTTGTCTGTCTGGCAGAGCTTGTTGTATGCTATAAATAGCTGTTAGCTTCTTGAAGCAAAAGAAAGCAGATAAAAAACATTTTTCTAAGAGAAGTCTTTTGTAGTCCTAACAAACTTGATAAACCCTCCCCCATACTCTCATGCTGAGGTGTGAATACTCTCACTGCAGTAAATAATCCTTACTGTACATTTACAAGTGACAAGTAGTAGGACTCTAAACTTAGTCTGTCTGCTACTTCTCAATGCCTTCAGTGGGAGGATTTTTCTCTCTCATGAATGATGCAGACTTAAAATGTGCTTTACTAGTTCCTCGATTATTTCTGTCATTTCCCCCCCTCCTTTTTTCTGTTTCGTATTTATTTATACTTTGGTAACTAGGAAAGTGAACTGGTCCCAGGACCCTTTTCAGCCACAACATAAGCTACACTGGCAAAGATAATAACAATTATTAAATGCACTTATCAATACAAATAAAAAAATACTGACAGAAAGACATTGACCAAGACTGCATGTGGAACACATAGCCAATGTGTGACAGTGACCAAGTAAATCATTGAGCAACATTTACTAGAATGTATACATTAATAATGCTTAACTATACTATGTTATTTATTATAAATCATTGTATGCACACATATTGCGCGTGTGCGCACACACACACACACTATGTATGTGTGTTACATATTGCACACACACATACATAGTGTGTGTGTTTCTGTATATGTGTAAGTATATAAAGTACATGTGTACAAAAGCATGTGTGTGTGTGTGTGTGTGTGTGTGTGTGTGTGTGTGTGTGTGTGTGTGTGTGTGTGTGTGTGTGTGTGTGCATGTGTGTGTGCATTTAAACACAGTTAAGTACTTCTGATTTCCTTTTCTTAGTTTTTTTAATGCAAGGGCACATAGTAAATGTATGTTAAAGTAAATTCAGCTGTATATTGTGGTTGCTCTCTCTGTCGCCTCACAGCAAGAGGTTCTCCCGTTCGATTCTCGGCCGGAGCGCCTTCTGTGTGGAGTCTGCATGTCCTCCCCGCGGTCGAGTGACATTTATAGGTTCATAAGTTCATACTAGGCTATCCTGCCCTAGGGCATTTATAAGCCTAGCCAGAGTGTGTTTGGCTTTCGCCACCCATTTTAAATTAATTTTGCTATGCCCTTTTTTGAGGTTAGTATACTGTGCCTCTGTCTAACAGTGACACAGAAGTGATACCCGGGGTAAACCTACGATCTCCCATCCACTCAACAAGATTCCTCTTGAAGAGAGTCAATGAGGGACTCTGCCTAACCTGGACTGGGATTTTATTCCAGAGTGAAGGGAGCCTCTGGGTTATGAATCTGTCCCTCCAGCATGTCCTGTTTATTTCAGTGCTGAGGTTCAAGTCTGGGGAGCGCGTAGCTCGATGGGATTTGGATTTTCAGAGGTGCAGCATTTATTTATTTTTATTTTTATTTATTTTACATTTGTTAACCGGGCTAGTCCAACTGGATACATGTCCATTTTCAGTGGAGGCCCGAGGAGAAAAGCTCCGCTATCTAACAGCATGATAATCAAACAGTCTTTACAAAATACATAAGGTATTACACGCATGAGAAGACAAGTAAATACACAAATCAAAAATTAAAGCATGAAAAATATGTAGACAGTAAAAAATTTTCAAGCACAGAACATACTTTGGGCATTTTAATGACAATATGAGGAGAGTACATAAAGATAATAAGAGGTAGAGCTTTTACTTGAGTATTGGAAAGGGTAGAATAAGACAGGATACACTAGGATGTTTAAAAGTAAGCAGTAGATTATGGAGGAGGGTATAGTTACAAGATTAGAGAGAGCATTTCTTAGTAGAATAGCTTAGAGCTGGGAGAAAGAAAGATGTATGCTAGAGTAGTGAGGAGCAGAAAGAGCAGGTTGGGTAGTTGCATGAGCATAGCCAGTGGTTGGAAAGGTAGTGTTTTAGTTTAGTTTTAAACAGTGAGATGGGGGTTTGGGTTGTCAGGTCAGGAGGAAGTTGATTCCATATTTTACCGACTGAGTTGGAAAATATGGAGTTACCTGCAGTGTTCTTAGATAGAGAGGTTTGAATCAGTATTTTACTAGATGAGCGAAGGTTGTTTAGGTTGTTGTAAGGCTTAATAAGGGTGGAGAGCATAGGTGTATAATCAGGGTGGTGAAGGGCTTTATGGGCTATAGAGAGTTGATAGTATTGAATCAGGTGGGGTAGCTCTAGCCATCCTAGGAGGTGAAGATTTCTGCAGTGATGTGTTTTATATGGGGAGGCAGTGGCAAATCTGGCAATGTTATTGTAGGTTGATGTAAGCTTATTGATGTTATATTTGGAAAGGTTAGTATATATAGCGGAAGCATATAGTAGTGTAGAGATAAGATGTGTTCTGGCTATGGTAGTTCTAGCTTCTGGAGTTAAGAATGATTTGATTCTGTAAAGAGAACCTAATTTTCTATTAGTTGCTTTTATAGTTGAGTTAATATGAAAGTCAAATTTAAGTTGGTTGTCAATAGTTATGCCTAAGAGTTTGGTTGTTTGGTCAGGGAGATAAGGGTGCCATTGTTTGAAGTCAGAGAGAAGTTAATAGAGGGGATTGGTGTGTAGGTAAGAAGAGGAGAAGTTTAGTTTTCTTAGGGTTTAGAAGAAGACAGTGATTAGAGAACCATTGCTCTATGGTAGTAAAAGTTTTTTGGGTGAGGTCGTGTAAGTCATTTTGGTTGGAGGCAGAACAAATGATGGTGGTATCATCAGCGTATTGAATACAAGTAGTTAGAGGTGTGGCAAGGTGTAGGTCGTTAATAAAGATGGAAAATAAAAGAGGACCTAGGATGGAGCCCTGAGGGACACCTAGAGAGGTAGGAAGAAGCTCCGAGAGACTGTTGTTCCATAGCACTGCTTGTTTCCTATTTTGAAGATAAGAAGTAAACCAGTTTAGAGCAGTGCTATCAAAAGAAAGAGATTTTAGACGATGAAGGAGTAGTTGGTGATTCACCATGTCAAAAGCTTTTGACAGATCTACAAAGAAGGCTGATGAAAGAAGATTGTTGTTTCGGTTATTATTAATGGAGTCAATAAAGGTTAGTAAGGCTGTGGTGGTGCTATGGTAGGGACGAAATCCATGTTGGCAGTTTGCTAGGAGATTATTATGTAGGAGGTGATTAAGTAGCTGTTTGTGGATGCATTTCTCCATTATTTTTGCTATAGGAGATAGCAGCGCAATAGGGCGGTAGTTAGAGTATTCAAAAGAATCACCCCCTTTAAAGAGTGGGATGATGTGGGAGATTTTCCAGAGTGAAGGTATAGTACTTTCTTTTATGGTTCTGTTAATTAGTATAGAGATTGGGTAGGCAATAGCTTTAGCTCCTAGCTGGAGATATTCTGCTGGGATTTTGTCGGCTGAGGGTGTAGAAGGTTTAAGTTTTTGAAGTAGGTTAAGAATATAGGAGGTGGGTATGGGTTTAAGATGAAATGGTGGTGGGGTGCAGTTCTGGTTACCTAGTAGAGCAGGGTCAGGGCTTTGTTGGTTGGCTAGATTAAGTATTGTAAAAGTAAAGAAGTTATTGAAAGCATTTGCAGTATGCAAGGGAGAGTCAGGGTGGGAGCCTAGTGGACTGGGAGTTTCCACTTTCCCTGGGGAAAGTAGTTTGTTGATAGAATTCCAGAATTTTTGTGGTTGTTGTTGGGAGGAACTCTGTAATTGGGTGTAAAAGTTTTTTTTATCTTGTATGATAGCTATTTTAGTCAACTTTCTTTTTTGTTTGTAATTGAGGTGGTCAAGTGAGTCTTTAGTTGTTCACCATTTAGTCCAGGCTTTGTTCCTACTTATTATAAGTTGTTTAGTGTTACTTGTAAGCCATTGTGCTGTCCTGAATTTCATGCGTATAGAGCGCATGGGGGCATGATGATCAAGAATGGTAAGGAAGGTATTGTTGAAGTGGTTAACTGCGTCGTCTAATGGCAAGGTTTGTAGAGGTGACCAGTTGACTAGGCTAAGTTCATGTTGAAACTGATGGGGGTCAAAGTGTTTTTTGCTGCGGAATAATTGGATAAGGGGTGGTTTCGCTAGGTGTGTTTTGTGCCTGATAATGTATGTTAGTGAGTGGTCACTAAGGTCATCTGGGAGGGTTCCTGTAGTGTATTTTTGTTGGGGGGTATTTGTTAGGATCCAGCCTAGTATGGTTTCTTTGTTATTAGTTTTATTTGTTCTAGTTGTTGAATTAATGGTTTGATGGAATCCATGGAGGTTAATATGGGTAGATGGATTCATTTGTTTGCATATGTTCCAATCAATGTTGAAGTCGCCTAATAGTATGGTTTCTTGAGGGAGAGTGTTTGCGACCCAGTTAAGTAGGCCTTCTAATAAAGGAGGATTGTTACCTGGGGGAAGATAAGCACAAATAATATTTATAGTTTTGTGTGGATTGAGGGAGAGTTTGGCTGAAATAATTTCACTGTTAGTGTCATTTGGAGGGGTATAGATAGTTTTACATACTTCTAGTCCAGTTTTGTAGAGTATGGCTACTCCACCCCCTTTTTGTTTTGGACGGTCTTGTCTTAGGATGTTATAGCCGGGGATAATTTCATTGTCTTTTATAGTCTGTTTAAGCCTGTTTTCGCTATGGCAGAGAATGTCAAACTGTTGGACTTCTAGTAGGGCATGAAGAGCTGGGACTTTGTTGCAAATGCTTCGGATGTTAAGATGAGCTATAGAGAGAGATTTGGGAGATGGGGTGTGTGGTGTAGACTTAGATTTCATATGTTGGGAATTAAGGGGAAGTATGACAGTTTCAGGGCCTGGATTAGGGTGTATGTCCCCATCTTGTAATGACAAACATTGTTTGAGTGAGGGCTTATAGTAGTAGATGTGTTTTGAGAGTGTGAGAATAGGGTATTTAATATGTGAGAGACGATGGTATTTTGGTTCAAGATATGAGTTGTTATATATGGGACAGAGATAGGTAGTGAGTATAGTTGGGGGGGTAGTTAGGGTGTGTTTATTTGGGATGGTAACAGTAGAGCTTAGAGGTAGCTCATAGTAGGATATGATATAGGTAGTGGAGAGAGAAGTTAATACAGTTAGTAGAAGGAGTGGGAGGTGTGTGTGGGACATGTTGAGTTGAGTAAGAAATTGTATTATTGTAAGGTATGTAGTCAGAGAGGTTGTGTGTGGGTGAGGGTGGAGAGTGTTGATGAGTGGGTGGAGACAGGAAGAGGCTGAGATTGGTGAAGAATATGGAGGGTGTGGTTATGTGGGGATAAATGTAGAGGTTGCAGGGGCAAGTGGGATTTGGGGGCAGGGAGGGGAGCGGAGTGAGGGGAGCGGAGTGAGCCCGCAGGGCGAACGGAGCGGGAAGAGCCAAAGGAGTGGAAAAGTGCTGAGAGAAAACAATCAGCCAGGTAGAAGAAGCAGGTCCGTGAGACAGTGATAGTGTGACTAGTAAGAAGAAAGTGAGTGTGTTAAAAGCAGATGTACTTTAGACAGATCACTAAGGGAAGTAGTTAGGCCAAGGGAAGGAAAATGTGTGAAATGGTGTAAAGCTCGAAGTAGAAGGCAGGAAAACCAGTGAGCTTATCAGAGGTAGAGAGAGAGGAAGTATAATAACAAGGGTGCTATGTAGTAGGCAAAAGTTAGAAGCAGGTTTGAGGAGGGAGGTAATGGGAGTAGAGCAGGAATGGAAGTAAGGAGAGCAGAGCTGTAATTAAGGGAGGAGAGATAGTGAAGGAAATAAGGGTGCAAAGGCAACGTTGGAAAGAGGGACTAGTTTGGAAGATAATGGGGACTGGTGCTGGCTGCTGGTAGTCCTGGGCGGGTTGGTAGGCTGGGCACGCAGTTACAGAGTATGAGGTAATATCTAGGCTTTACATACTTAGGCAGTCTTTCCTTTAGGTATAGGACGATAGACAATCTTAATGTCTGGATGTAGATAGAGAACACAGTTCTGGACACAGTTCGACTCTGCCAGTAGGGCCAGGAGTCCTATATTAGATGTAGGTTGGTCCCGCTAAAAGAGGGAAAGTTTTCTGGAAGGGAGAGAGATGTAGATGGGAGAACAAGAAGTTATTCAATCGTCAACAAAATAATGAATTAGAATAGTTAGCTAAGCACTTTTTAAAAAATGTCCTTGTGCAGTACAAAAACACATTATTAACATATTCCTATGTAGATGTGGCTAGTGTAGTTAACTAAGCATTTATTAAAAAATAAACATGCCTTTTAGCAGAAATAACACACGTTTAACACATTCCTGTGTAGCTGTGGTAGACAGTTAGGAGCGCTATGCTCTAAGCTGGCGTTTAGTTATTTAACGCTAAACGCTGTTAACAAGCAATTTAAGAAAGCAATCTAACTCACTTTAAACACTATAGTAGTCCTCTATACAGATATACAACAATGTAAATAACTCAGGACTAAGACGGCTTAAAAGCGCTAAGCTAAAGTCACTCACTTTAAACACTATAGTAGTCCGCTATACAGTTTTACAACAATGTAAATTACTCAGGGCTATGACGACTTGAAAGCGCTAGGCTAAAAACATTACACAAGCATATGCGTGAATGCAGATAGCGCTATGAACATTCAGCTGTTTTTACAGAGCCATATAGTGAGAGCTAATATTTAACAGCATCAAAATATCTTGCACATAGCAATGTTTGTGAAGAGAACCTATTTAAAATAGAGCAACACATTCCAGCAAGTAACTATATCAGAGCTAACAGTGCAGTGTCGTTGTTGAGGAGAGGAGGCTGGGAAGCAGAAACTCCGTCTCAGTGTGACGCCGTTAGCAGAGTCGCGTTGAGTAACAAAAACAGCAAACTATAAACCAAGCATTGATTATTCACTAAACATGGCGAGAGCAGAATAAAGTAAAACACCTCTGCGTATAGTTCACCCAGTCATATGTTTCAGTGTGACGCTGTTTACAGAGTCGCTTCCACTGAAAATAGTAGCTTACTACAAACCAGTCAGTAGATCATTTTTAAGCAATTGTAAAACAGACGTATGTTTCAGTGTGACGCTGTATAAAGAGTCGCTTCCACTAAAACTAAATAGCTTACTACAAACAAGTAAGTAAATCAATTTTAAGCAATTGTAAAACAGAAGTAGGTACAAAACAATATGTCTGCGTATAGCTCACCTCAGTTAAACAACCTGTACGGATGGGAGACGTGCAACAGCCAGGCCAGTGGGGAGGAATAAAGATGGCGTCCTGGGATTGGGGGAGTTATTTATAGGTTACGTGGGAGGGATGGGAAAGGTATGGGGGAAGGGCACGGGTCTAGGGGAAAGGCGGGAAAAAGTAGTGAAGGGGGAAGAGTTTCGAGATGGGGGGGTGGCGAGATCCGATGGGGGGGTAACTGTAATCTAAGCGTAAGGGGTGGAATAGGTAGGAGAGATGTACAATTGAAAATAGATAGGAATAATAGGAAGAGCCAAAGGAGTGGAAAAGTGCTGAGAGAAAACAATCAGCCAAGTAGAAGAAGCAGGTCCGTGAGACAGTGATAGTGTGACTAGTAAGAAGAAAGTGAGTGTGTTAAAAGCAGATGTACTTTAGACAGATCACTAAGGGAAGTAGTTAGGCCAAGGGAAGGAAAATGTGTGAAATGGTGTAAAGCTCGAAGTAGAAGGCAGGAAAACCAGTGAGCTTATCAGAGGTAGAGAGAGGAAGTATAATAACAAGGGTGCTATGTAGTAGGCAAAAGTTAGAAGCAGGTTTGAGGAGGGAGGTAATGGGAGTAGAGCAGGAATGGAAGTAAGGAGAGCAGAGCTGTAATTAAGGGAGGAGAGATAGTGAAAGAAATAAGGGTGCAAAGGCAACGTTGGAAAGAGGGACTAGTTTGGAAGATAATGGGGACTGGTGCTGGCTGCTGGTAGTCCTGGGCGGGTTGGTAGGCTGGGCACGCAGTTACAGAGTATGGGGTAATATCTAGGCTTTACATACTTAGGCAGTCTTTCCTTTAGGTATAGGACGATAGACAATCTTAATGTCTGGATGTAGATAGAGAACACAGTTCTGGACACAGTTCGACTCTGCCAGTAGGGCCAGGAGTCCTATATTAGATGTAGGTTGGTCCCGCTAAAATAGGGAAAGTCTTTTAGGCAGTCTTTCCTTTAGGTATAGGACGATAGACAATCTTAATGTCTGGATGTAGATAGAGAACACAGTTCTGGACACAGTTCGACTCTGCCAGTAGGGCCAGGAGTCCTATATTAGATGTAGGTTGGTCCCGCTAAAAGAGGGAAAGTTTTTTAGGCAGTCTTTCCTTTAGGTATAGGACGATAGACAATCTTAATGTCTGGATGTAGATAGAGAACACAGTTCTGGACACAGTTCGACTCTGCCAGTAGGGCCAGGAGTCCTATATTAGATGTAGGTTGGTCCGGCTAAAAGAGGGAAAGTTTTCTCAGTTATCCAACCCGTACGGATGGGAGACGTGCAACAGCCAGGCCAGTGGGGAGGAATAAAGATGCATGTCCGCAGCATGTCCATTAATTCCGGGTTGGACATGGTTTTATACGTCAGGCACAGATCGCCTCTGAGCAGGCGGTATGCCACTGAGTAGAGCTGGAGTTTCTTTAACCGGGCAGCATATGGCATCTGTTTGAGCCCTTTGATCCTCTTGGTGAGGTACTTTTGGGGTCTTTCCAGTTGCTGCAGGTGTCCGGTAAGGTACATCCCAAAAGGGGCATTGTACTCAATTATGGGCCTGATGAGGGATGAGTAAAGAGGCACGATGACCTCCCCTGATCTAGATATGAATCCCTTCATGATTAGGTAGGCTATATAAAATGTTTTTCTAACCACTTTGGCCACATGGTTGTCAAATGAGAGATTGCTATCAACTTGGGTCCCCAGGTCCCTAATGACTTCTTCTGTACTTAATGGATTACCACCTATGTGGTAATTTGTGGGCACTTTGTTTTTGCCAAAGAGGATGACTATACACTTTTTGGCGTTTAGCTTGAGGCCATGGCTCTGGCACCAGTTGTCTGTTTCTATGAGGCCCTTTTGGAGGATGCTTGTGTCGGCTGGAGTGTCGATTATGGCGCCCAGTTTGCAGTCATCTGCGAACTTGGTCAGCCACAGTCCTTCCGTGTTGGCCTGTATCTCCGAGAAATATATACCGAACAAGAAAGGTCCCAGGACTGAGCCTTGTGGGATGCCACTTATAACTGGTTTGGAGTCTGACATGGCTCCAGCAATTCTAACTATGTGGGTTCTGTCCTTCAGCCAGTTTGCAACCCATCTAGTGACATAGGGGTTTATATTTAAGCTGGTGAGCTTATCTATAATGCCCGAGTGGGGTATTGTATCGAAGACTTTTGCGAGGTCCAGGTAGGCTGTGTGGACCACCTTCCCCTCGTCAATGGCCTTGGTGACTGTTTCAAAGAAATCTACCAGGTTTAAGAGGCAGGATCTGCCCTTAACAAAGCCGAACTGGGTAGGATCCAATGTCTGTAGGTCCCCAATATCTTTATTTATGAGGTTCATGATGATCCTTTCCATAGCTTGCAGACCAAGCTAGTCAGGCTTATAGGGCAATAGTTTCCAGGATCCGTTGAGGCACCACCTTTGTGGAGAGGGACCACTGTTGCTGTACGCCACTCTTTGGGTACATATCCTGTAGTAAGGCTGAGATTGAACAGTAGTTTTATGTTTGGGTTTAGCTCTTCTTGGAGTTCATGTAGGACGCAGGCAGCCCGGGACACCGTCTAGTCCCATTGATGCTGTGTTTTTTGCTTTGGAGAGGGTGGCTCTTACCTGAGCATCTGAGATGTCAGGGGGGCAGCACTCTGCTGGGATAGATATTTGCCATTTTGGTGGGGGGGGGTGAGAAGTTTGCACTGAACCTGTCAGCTAGGATGTTGGCAATGTCTGTGGGTTCAATGTATTTTTTGTCATTTTGGACTAATTCTGAGCATATCTGGGGATTCCCACCCAGGTTCCTAACATAACTAAAGAAAGCCTTGTGATTATCCTTAGTGTCCTGTGCACTTTTTCTCTCGAAGCTGGCCTTAGACGATTTTATGAGTGCCCGTAGTTTTTTGCTAATACTGATCAGAGATGCCTTCCCTTTTTAGGATTTTGCTCTATCATGTAGTAGCTTCCTCCTTCTATTGTATAGTTTGTTTATGGCTGGGGTCCACCAGACAGGACGTCTGCCTTTGGAGGATTGGGTCTTGGTTTTATTTGGGATTGCATGATCCATGCATTCCTGAAGGTGTTCATAGAATGCGTTTATAAAGGATTCTGTGGTCTGGGCCGTATTTTCCACAGGCTCGGGGGCTTTGAAGGATTCCACCTCGGTTTTGAGGAGTGTGAAATTTGCTTTAGAGAAGTTTTTCACTGTGGTTTTCTGGGCAGGGGGTGGGGTCGGGATGTGAATATCCAGTGAGATTAGTTTATGGTCTGATCTTACCAGTGAGGGATACACTTCTGGTCTGGAGCATAGAGTCCCCATGTTGGTGATGATCAGGTCCAGTATATTTTCCCCTCTTGTGGGAGTGGTAACAAGTTGTTCCATAGCATTTGAGTTTATAAATTCTAGGAACCTTTGGGTTAGGGTGTTGGAGCTAGAGTAATGCTCCCAGTCTATGTTTGGGTAGTTGAAGTCGCCCAATATAATGGTGTTTGGCGAGACCTTCATATTTTCCAGTGTTCTCAGGAAGGCCGAGTGGGGTTCCTGGGTTTGGGAGGGTGGTCTGTAGCAGGCTACAAACTGGAAGGCAGTTTTACCCACTGTTAGTTGCACATGGATAGTCTCTGATGCTTCGTGCTGTGCCACCAACCTGGAGGTGTGGGTATCTTTGATGAATATTGATACTCCCCCTCCTTTTGTGGTTCGGTCCAAGTTTTGGGGCCGAAAAGCATGGTATGAGGTATAACCTGGTAGTGCGGGGGTGCTCTCGGGAGCCTTGAACCAGGTTTCTGTTACTGCACAGATATCGATGTTCTCCATGCTAAGGAGATTTTCGAATGCGTGCATCTTGAGGTTTAGACTTCTGGCATTGAGTAGCATTACTCTTAGTTTCTTATCCCTTGTGATACCTATGGAGGTGGGTTTGTCTTTTGAGCCTTGCCTAAAAAAGGCACTGTGGGGGAAGCAAGAGCCTTTGCCAATATCCGAAAGCCCAGGGGTGACAGGTGCAAGCCGTCCCTAGCGAAGCATCGTGGCTTGTCGAGCATGTCATCCCAGGCTGACAGGCATTGGATCCCCTTTGAATGACACCAATACTTAAGCCAATTGTTGAAATTGATCATCTTGTCTTCATATTGTGGCATAATTCTTGGTGAGGGTAAGATGCTACTCAAGGTCAGGGTCATACCGGCCTGGGCTACATGCTCAGACATGCAGGTAGGTGTGTGCATGAATGGGTGTGCCTTCTTTGAAGATTGGGTGTCGGGCTGACAACTCGGCACCATAAAAATCAACTGCCAATCATTAGCGGACCGGAGGTCTGCTATGGCGACCCCTAACTATGGTCGCCACCCATCCCGTTGTCAGCAGGACACTCACGGGTTAAGCCACCTTATCCCGTTGCCCGCTGTATCAAGTAGTGGGACCTGAAAAGTCCCGCTTTTGCGATCGCACTGTATTGCCATGGAAAAGTCGGAATTACTTCTAGCTTTTTCACGGCAATTCAGTTACGTCACCAACCCGATCTGCAGGCAAATCTCCTGCCTGTTAGGTCCGGGTGCTTTAATTCATGCAGCAATTGGCTGCAATTCACAAAAAGGGTAGGGATTGGGGAGGAAGAGCCCTGCAAAGAGCGTGGCTGTAGAAGTGCTTTGTTTTAAGCACTTCTACAGCTGCTAAAAAAAGACCGAGATTTTTTTTTTTTTTAATAACAATCTTTCCAGCCAGCTAGCCATCCTCCTCCGTCCAGCCAGCCAGCCATCCTCCTCCTCCTGCAGCCAACCAGCCATCCTCCTCCAGCCAGTCAGCCATCCTCCTCCAGCCAGCCAGCCATCCTCCTCCAGCCAGCCAGCCAGCCAGCCATCCTCCATCCAGCCAGCCATCCTCCTCCATCCATCCAGCCAGCCAGCTGTCCTCCTCCTCCATCCATCCAGCCAGCCAGCCATCCTCCTCCTCCATCCATCCAACCAGCCATCCTCCTCCTCCATCCATCCAGCCAGCCGGCCATCCTCCTCCTCCATCCATCCAGCCAGCCATCCTTCTCCTCCATCCATCCAGCCAGGCATCCATCCATCAAGCCATCCATCCAGCAGCTACTCCCACCAACCAGCTAGCCACTCCAGCCAGCCATCCATCCAGCCCCCAGCCATTCATGCAGCCAGCCATCCATCCAGCCATGCATCCATTCATTCAGCCATCCATCCATCAAGCCATCCATCCAGTCATTCATCCATCCAGCTGCTACTCCCACCAACCAGCTAGCCACTCCAGCAGCCATCCGTCATACCCATAACAGCATCTCCTTCACCACTCTAGTGGTGCCATCACGGTAGAGGGTGTAGCCAGTGTCACATTGGCCACACCCCATATCCCACTTTGGCCCGCTTAAAAGGTGGCAACGCTACCCCTAACCGGGAAAAGCCAAAATACTATTATGGTTGCTTTCTGACAATTTTAGGACTGACTCAAATTCAGTGAGAATCTCTTACAATGGATCTACATGCACCAGATATGTGTTGCCCTCTGGAAGGATGTCACACAAAACATAAAAGACCTTTTTTTATGAACAGTAGTTAGCTGCGGTGGTGGTGCTGCGGTAGCGTTGTCGCCTCACAGTAAGACGTTGTCCTGTTCGATTCTCAGCTAAAGCGTCTTCTGTGTAGAGACATGTGTGAATGTGCGTGCCTTCGTTAAAGGTTGTGCGTCAGGGCTGGCAACTCGGTACGTAAAAATCTACTGCCAATCATTAGCGGACCGGTGTTCCGCTGTGGCGACCCCTAACCGGGAAAAGCCGAAAGGTACAACAACATCAGTGCACTTAGTTGATAGGGTTGCCTCCTGACTTTCTCTCTGCAGTTCTGGCCTGTGTGTGTGCGTGTGGGGGGTGATGGTTGAAAATGGTAAATGCATTTGTACTTTACAAGAAAAAATATTTACTGACTTTTCTCTAAATGCCACAGAAATCTTTGCTACTGGTCTTAAGTTATCTTAACACAAACTATTATAAATAACATTTAAAGCTTAGAATTTCAATACTGTGTTGCTGCTTATGTAAATTTGTCAGAAGAGTTGACAATTGCCTTTAAACCCCTGACTAATCTAATTGCCTTGTTTTGCTATGAAAGGGGAGTGTTAAATTCTCCTCCTCTCTGCAATAAAAAAAGTGGAAACAATTCCACAGCTTTCTGTCCCTTTTTATATCAGCTGCTGTGTTCCTGACATTAGCAGGATTCATTACCCATCTAAGACTAACAGTAGTACAGGGTAAACTAAGATTTAACTGTGTCTATGATACGTCATGCAGGTGGAGACGAATTTCTCATCAAAGTATGTGAGAAGTTGAGATTAAAAAAAAAAAAAAAGTATGTGGACCTTCCCTTCCTTTGGCTCCAATCCAAGGAAATACAAGTTTTAAAAACTACAAGCAGGTTTCTGGTACATACACAACGCTGGAACCATATTGTAGGGAGAAAAGAAACCTAATGATTGAGGTAAACTGTATGGGAGAGTGGACTTATCCTTTAACAAAGGGAAGTATAGTACCATTTGTGCGAATGTTTGAGGAAATGCTGGTTTGGCCGTCAAAGGTAAGTGGTTCTTTGGTAGGGCTGAGAGTTTGTTTGCAGTTGTGTGTTACAGTGCATGTTAACCTTAACAGTGCATCTTACCTTAAAAAAAACTCTAACATTGCCACTGTTCTGACAAATTTAAACTGAATTTTGTTAGGGTTATGCTTAGTACATTGGAAAAGGAAATTTTTTTCTTTTTCAATATACTGAGTTTTGGTTATACTTGTCAGTATCATGCAGTTCAAAGTTTTTTGTTCTATGTCTTGTGTTTGTCATTTAACATAATTGACATGTCGACTATTCATGAAACATCTTTGAAACGACTCATATTCTAAGTTCCATGATGAGGTACAAGCATTCTCACAGCCTGTGTGTATAAGTAGCAGAGTGGGTCATGGGGAGAGCTTTTTGCAAAAATTACATGACTAGTGAACCCACTGACTTAAAAGTTCTGTTTTTTTTCTGAATCTCACTTTATCTTTTGGAAGCTGAGAATCCACAGTGTCAGATCTTGCACACAGAGGGAGATAACCACTTTTTTGTAGTGTTGCATATGTTTTTGTATAATCTCTGTAGCCTGGGGTGAGCTGTGTTCAGGTATTAGAATTGTACTGTTTAGTTATGCTTTTAGGTGTTTTTGTCTTTAGTTACTTGATAAAATATTTTTGGCGATGATACCATTTCCATTTGGCTAAATCTATTTGTGATTTTTTTTAATTGTTCTACTTGTAACTTTTTTCTTCCTGTTTTCATGGAATTTTATTTGTAAGCTTGATTTAACTGATTTATATGGGAAAGTTGTTTTTGGCCACACCACTGCTGGACAACTTACTGAGCCTCAGCTGTTCAAAACTCTATTCTCAGACCATACTGACATCTCCTTTGAGAGGCATTGTTGGAAAATCATGTTGTTGTTGTTGTTGTCTTTCGGCTTTTCTCGGTTAAGGGTCGCCACAGCAGAACTCCGGTACGCTAATGATTGGCAGTAGATTTTTATGTGCCGAGTTCCCGGCCCTGACGCACAACCTTCAACGAAGGTATGCCCATTCACGCATGTCTCCACACAGAAGACGCTCTAGCTGAGAATCGAACAGGACAACGTCTTACTGTGCGGTGATAACGCTACTGCAGCACCACCACCACAGTTATTGTTGGAAAATCATACAGGTACTAAATGCTATTTCCCAGTGTTTGCCCCATTTCCCCTGATGGTGCGATCATGGAGTTAATTATATTACTGTTGTCGGGGGGGGGGCTTTCCTCCTGAAAAATCACTAAAAATGATGATGGTTATTTTTTTTTTTTGTTTTGTTTTGTTTTACAGGTAGTTGGGTTCCAGGGTTTAGTGCTTCGGCAAATTGATGTTAGTTATTTGTTTCTCCTTTGATAACTGGGAAAGTCAGACTGACCCAATGACTCGTTTTCAGCAGAGGTCTGTGGAAATGTTTTTCCAGTCATAGTAGAAGCTTTGCTTTTATAGAACTTGAATGTGTGTTCGAATAGGCTAGAGATACTCTGGTTACAGTGCTTAATTTATAAACATGTCAAGTACTGATAAATCCTTGATGGCATGCATAGGATGGGGATAAAAGTATTTATTCTCAGAGGTGGATAATATTTTACTGCACCTCTTAATTAAAAATCTGTATACAACTTTAGGCTATATTTATGTGCATGAAGTATTATTATAAATGAATTGCTAATATAAATTCTAAGAGTGTTTCTGTAAGGGAAGTCTTGCACGGTTTGGTTATTCTCACTAGTGAGTATGATTATCGCTGTCTCCCTCTTCTTTTTCACTTCTACTCAACTGATTCACAAAACAATGGCTGCTGAAGATGTGTTGGCGCTGTACATGCCCTTACAGCAGCAGCTGTTTCACTGGCTGGTCACATAGGAACAGCACCTGCTGTGTCTTTTCTTACTATTCTCAACAGTTTCACTTCAAAGGAAGACTCTTCAGGGAAACCATGTCAACTTCTTCGGCAGCTTCTGTGACAGATTGCCCCCTCCCCCAGAAGGGTCTAAGCAAAAAGCATCTACTTCCTTTATAGTCAAAACGCTTAAAATTTTAAAGACTGTCAGTCAAACTAGCAGCTGTGAAGGCATCAGAGTAGATCGTTCTCAGAAAAGAAGCCCAGTTTTATGTTGAAAATATGAAAAAAATTATGGGTGAAGGCTGCATATATTTTCATGTGGAATATCAGTAGCTAGAAGTCCCTTTTCTTTCAATCCATCTTGCATCTCAATAAGAGGTCGTTTACTTAACACCATTTTGCACTGTTTCTTTGTCATGCTGAAGAAACTGCAGATTTTTATTTTAATGATGCCTCTGCAAGAGGAAATCTCCCTGTGACTTGCAGAGTGGGTGTGTTTTCTGTAAGAATAAAATGTTGTCAATCTCCAACACAATGTAGAAGAAGAAACTTAAATAGCTGTGTGCGCATTTTACAACTGCAGACTAGAACTGGCAATGTATCTTATGAGTTGACATTGTTTTGGTACTTGATATACTTCTACTTTATGGATGAGATTTTCAGAGCTAGTGTGTGGTGCATACAGGTAGTGCAAAGGAAATCCATGGCAGAAATGTAGACACTTGTCAGAAAACCCTGCATGACTGGATGGCCATATATGTGTTAATGTGTGTAGCAGCGGCCTTAGGTCAGCTGGTGCCCTAGGCAAAAGGGCTCCACGGTGCCCCCCCACACCGCCCAGGTGCCCCCATCCTGGTCTACCTACACCAAATAAATACAGGAAAAGCGCCCCTGCTACAGCGGCGCCCTAGACGGCTGCCTAGTTGGCCTATGCCTAAGGCCGGCTATGAATGTGTACTACATACGCACAGGATACACAGTACTTAAGCCAATGAGTCCAGCACCATGCATAAACAGGTCAGCTACATTGATGAGTTGTACATAGCATACCAGAAATGGTCCCCAACTCTGGTGCCATACTGTTAAACAGTGCAACTGGTCCCTAACTCTGATGCCATGCTGTCAAATAGTGCAGCTGATCCACAACTGAAATGTTTCAGTGTCAAACAAGTGCTACAAGGTCCCCAACTCTGAAATCATTCTGTCAAACAGTGCTACGAGTCCCCATCTTTGGTGCCATGTTGTAAAATAGTGTGACTGATCCCCAGCTCTTGTGCCATGCTGTCAGACATTATACTGTTCCTCAGCTCTGATGCCATAATGTCAAAGAGTGTTACAGGTCCCCAGCTGTGGTGCTATGCTGTCAGACATTATACTGGTCCCCAGCTCTGGTGCCATGCTGTCCAACATTATACTGGTCCCCAGCTCTGGTGCCATGCTGTCAGACATTATACTGGCCCTCAGCTCTGGTGCCATGCTGTCAGACATTATACTGGTCCCCAGCTCTGGTGCCATGCTGTCAGATATTATACTCGTCCCCAGCTCTGGTGCCATGCTGTCAGACATTATACTGGTCCCCAACTCTGGTGCCATGCTGTCAGACATTATACTGGTCCCCAGCTCTGGTGCCATGCTGTCAGACATTATATTGGTCCCCAGCTCTGGTGCCATGCTATCAGACATTATACTCGTCCCCAGCTCTGGTGCCTTGCTCTTTTTGTTCCATCAGAAATTGCACAGTTTACATAAAATGAGAGAGGTGCCCAGCTTGGGTCAGAGGTCCTTGTCAGCTTTTGGTAAGCTCTTCCAGCAGAGTACATTTACAGAGCTGCAGTAAGAGCTTTGTGGGGTTAGTACTTATCTGTACCTAATCCAGTAAAATTAACATGCAGAAGACATCTGTGGTCTGTACCTTCATTTTGTGGCATGTTCTCTCCAATTAAAAAGTGTAAAAACATAAAGAGTTTAAAGTGTAGGCAAAGACCTTGCAGTCACACTACTGCCAGTCAACTGCAGAGCTATTCACACACGCCGGGTGACGTTTGCTGGTCCCCAGCTCTGGTGCCATGCTGTCAAGCAGTGCTACTAACAGCACACAAAGCAGTACACAGAGGCACCTGAGCCATATGCCCCCACAGTACTGTTATACATAAAACTTGGGGATCACAAGGATGTCCTCCAAAAACACACCAAAAATGTGAAGCCACAAACAAGCCTGGTCAGAATATATGTGTAGACGAGGCAACACACACCGAAGTGAGAAGTGCAAACACACCTGTATATGTAGAGCATTAGCATGACTTGCATATGGACACAGCAGGATCCTGCAGTAATAGCCCACTGTAGGCACAGATGGAGAGAGTGACAGTCATAATCTACAGGAAAAGAAGAACACAGAACTACATACACCCAGAAATACTGCATGTACTAGCAAGCGCAGGGTGTGACAGGATCAGGTAAGATGTGTGCCAGCAGAGCTTACCTGTGGAACTTTGTTGGGCAGCTTTGCATTTAGTGTAAATCTTATTTAATTATTTTTTATTAATTTATCCTTTGTTGACTGGGTTAGTCCCACTAGGCTATTGATCTCTTTTCAGGGGAGATCTAAGGTGGTATTTGTGTTACAAGGGGAAATTTGGCCAAGGCATTGGGGAACTTGCCCTTCTCTTTTCAGTAGGTGCTGTGGGTTGTTTTACATCTACCTGAACTACCACCATCTCAAGCAGCTGGGACCTTGGTTTAACATGTCATCCAAAGGATTGCACACTCAGAATCCCCTCCTCATGCTGATATATATATATATATATATATATATATATATATATATATATATATATATGTATATATTTTAATATTTTTAACTTTTTTTCCTAGATCTTACCCCTTTTCCTGTAGACTCCACAGAGTCTGTCTTCTTCACATTGCCATCTTATTCCCATCCCTTTTTCAAAGCAGTCTCGCCAGCCTCATCAACCATCTTCTTTATATTCTACTAATTCTGCAGTATTATTTTGTATTATCCTTTTTTCTTCTTCAGCTACTTCAAAATCTTAACATTAGCCACTGTTTCGTTTACTATATATTTTACAGTTTATTCTTTTGATGTAGCGCATTCTATTATTTATTTATTTTTTTACTTCTAAACAATCCATCCAGAAGTTGTTTTGTTTTTTCTTTTTCCTTATTCTGTAGAGCACTTTCTTTTCAATGTCCTTATTTCCCCCTGACTGTCGGCATCTTCTGTTAAAAAATGTTTTCAATAAATACAGTTAAGGATTCACTTCTCATGAAAAATAATAGCATTTTGGTTGGTCAAAGTACTGAACACTACCTTCCAAAGGATGACGTAATGATACAGTGTTAGGCAAGTGATAAATGATTTCTTCTTTTGCACTTAATTCAATGGTCACGTATCATTTTCCAGTGCAGAAATCATCTTTGTGCCTTCATTTTTTTGCTACTAACACTTAAGTATCACTTTCAACAAACTAACATTTACTGATCTAAGCAAAAAGTCCCAAGCATAAGAGCCAATAAGGAAGGTCACTGGAATAACAGGCAGAACTGCAGAAAAAAATGAAGCAAAATCTCTTATTTATTGTTATAAAAGTGCTTTCGCAGTGATAACCATTGCTTCATCAGACAACTTTTCTACAACAAACATCATATAAATACTTTAATTCATTTCAGAGGAACCAGTCACAACTCTCACAAATTACTCACTAATAAATTACCATAGTTACATATAATTAAAGCTTCAAATTAAAAGAAAAATAAAAGATACAAAGCTATACTGAACGCATATGTATACATATAGTGAACCTTTTTCATTATGTGTTTCATTTCAACTTCCTGGACTTCAAGGTTGGTTTCAATGGAACTGAATCATTTAAACACATTCTCCTATGTGCTCGTAGTCTTAGGGTCCAATGTACTTCCATACTTTCTATGGCATTAACTATATCCCCCATTCTGATGTTTGCACTCTGCACATGTAAGACCTAAAACATAAAAGTATGTTCATAAAGTGTGCCTGGCAAGGGCACTATACATTAACCCCTTCCTGCTGCAGTATAAGTGATCCCTTATATGTTCCCTAAGGTGATATTTGTCTTGCCTACATAGAATTGGAAACATACTTTGCAATGAGCTACATATACTACATTGCTGGTGTTGCAGTCCACTGAATTTCTAAGCTCCCACAGACGTCCAGTCTCCGGATGCTTAAAAAGTCTGGACTCATCTATGTGAACACAGTATGCACAGTGCCCACACCTGAGTGTGCCTTTAATCAGATTTGCTATCATCCTAGCTTTCCTTGGGTAACATAGCTGTTGTTTCAGGTTTCTCTTGGAAAGGAGTGCTATAGACCAACCTTCCTACATAGAAAAAGTATGCATAACCAAAGTGTCTTTCCCAATATCATCAGAGGACAGGCTATGAGAGTATCACAACTTTGCTTTCAAGAAAAGGTGTATATCAGTGAACTTAGCAATCTTAAAACAGGATGTCTGAGCAGGGGGTACAGTGAACAAGAGATCAATAAAGTGTATCATAAAGTATTAAAGGAAAGAGAGAGCAAGGGGAAACCCTACTACTCAGACAGAGTAGTAGTAGGGAATATATGCAATAGGAACAAAAGATTAACACAGACTCCCATGGTCTTGCCCCATACTAAGGACATAGGAAGGTTTGAACATATTATTCAACAAAATTAGCATATGTTACTGGTAGATGAGAATACTGCAACCACAATTTGTATTTAAAAACAAAAACAAGACAACAACTTTAGAGAAAGGAGCTGAACATACTTTTATGTTTCAGGTCGTACATGTGCACAGTGCAAACATCAGAATGGGGGATATAGTTAATGCCACAGAAAGTATGGAAGTACATTGGATCCTAAGACCAGAAGCACATAGGGGAGTGGGTTTAAATGATTCAGTTCCATTGAAACCAGCCCTGAAGTCCAGGAAGGTGAAATGAAACACATAATGAAAAAGGTTCACTATATGTATACATATGCATTCAGTATAGCTTTGTGTCTTTTTATTTTTCTTTTAATTTGAGGCTTTAATTATATGTAACTATGGTAATTTATTAGTGAGTGATTTATGAGAGTTGTGATTGGTTCATTTGAAATGAATTAAAGTATTTATATGATGTTAGTTGTAGAAGAGGTTGTCTGATGAAGCAATGGTTATCATTGCGAAAGCGCTCACCGTTTTATAACAATAAATAAGAGATTTTACTTCATTTTTGCTGTAGTTCTGCCTGTTGTTCCAGTGACCTTCCTTGTTGGTTCATATGCTTGGGACTTTTTAGTCTGTTCAACTTATTGGGATTTGTCTGTTGTTTTTGGATTTACTGATCTAAACTGAACCTTCATCTTCCATTGTAAACTAATTGCATAGACTTGTAACTTGCAAAAACACCACAGTGCGGTAGAAGGTAAGTTAGAAAAAATTGCTTGCATTGTGAACAAGGTAGTCTCATTTTTCTAGCCACACATCAAAACGTTTTTCACTTTGTAAGTGTATCAGCCTTCATATTAGAAGTATTGACTCCTCTCTCCCCAAAGGATATAGCACATTACTCCAAGAGAAGGTCTGTTGGGTAATTTCTCATCAGTAAAGCTGAACATCAGAATACACTTTCTGGATATCAGTGCTTCAGTTTGTTTCACAAACTCTGTTGTTTATTACATGCATGTCAGTAGCATGTGTTGCTTGACGAGACTATCCTGACAAGACTAACACAGTTACTTTAACGTGCTTTCATCATTCTTTTGCCATGTGTTGATTAGCAGCTGTGCCTGTCTCACTGTGATCGACTTCATTATTTTTCAGTTCTACTTTTTCTGTTGTCTAACTCCATGACAGAATCCAGATCTGTTTCTTCACCACCAGCTAATTCTTTTAGCTCCTCATTTGATAGCTCGCCTGCTTGCAGCTCCCATGTCTCATCGAATAATAATAACTTCCATTACAGATGCAGCGGCATTAGTGTGGGTATCAGAAACACTCCCCTCGCCTCCAGAGCACTCTACTACCCCTACTCTTCAAAGGAAATTAAAAAAAAAAAAAAAAAAAAAACAGGAATTTCTCAGGAGTTCTGAACAAATTTCCCCCAGTTAGTATGAATATCACCTTGGATCTCTCCTGAAAATATATGTAGTGGGGCTGATGTAAATAAAATAAATATAAATCTGGTGTGTTTGCAGAGTTACAATTTGATGAGTTTTTTTGTTTGTTTTTTTTGTACCATCTTTCTTGATGACATCTTCATCCGATCTCTAGAATAAAGATTCGCTTGTTCTGTTAGCACTGACCATGTAATCCTTAACTAACAAACCAGTTAGTCATTTTGAAGTTTTGCCTGTGTAGTCTGTTCCTCTCTATGGAAATAGCAAACGTCACCCGGCATGTGTGAATAGCTCTGCAGTTGACTGGCAGTAGTGTGACTGCGAGGTCTTTGCCTACACTTAAACTCTTTATGTTTTTACACTTTTTAATTAAAGAGAACATGCCACAAAATGAAGGTACAGACCACAGATGTATTCTGCATGTTAATTTTACTGGATTAGGTACAGATAAGTACTAACCCCACAAAGCTCTTACTGCAGTTCTGTAAATGTACTCTGCTGGAAGAGCTTACCAAAAGCTGACAAGGACCTCTGACCCAAGCTGGGCACCTCTCTCATTTTATGTAAACTGTGCAATTTCTGATGGAACAAAAAGAGCAAGTTATTAACAGATGTGGAAAATGCATGTACCATTTATTTTCTTCTCTCCTGAGCTCATAAATGGAGAGAAGCTTATAACAATATCCAGATGTACGGGAACAGGATGAGAATAAGCAGAAGGTGGTTACTGCTAAGGCTAGCTAAACTGTGCAGAAGTAGGTAAAGTCCAGCAGGCTGATGATAGCTTGAACTGTAAATCACATTCTTGCTTTCACTGCACGAGGGTATCCTGATTTACCTGTGGCTGGTCCCTCTCCTTCCCACCTCTGCCACTTAGTGGCTACATTATAGCACTTGACTTGGTCTCACTGCTGGCTCAGGCACTGCACAGGTCATTTAATTGGGAGGAATTCTGGCCTGCTATCAAAAACAGTGTATTGGTCATAACATTACAAGCAGTCACATACTAGGCTGAGACGTTGCTGCTCTTCCCTGACTGTAGCAAAGTGAGTGACAAGTGTTTCGGACTGGAAGGATGTGTTCTTTATGGAAACATCATAACTTTACAGGGGTACCAGAAATGCAAAAGGCAGATGTGCTGCCTTCCTAAGATGAGGGAGCCATTGCTGAATATATCCATTTCAAGTGATGGGTAGGACAATGAATTATGAAGAGTGCAAGATTTTGTCACTTCAGTTGGCTGTGGGGGTACATTTATTTGAAGTGGTGAATGTATTCTTCATGTCTGCAGTGGTTACTAGTTTCATAGCTGCCTTCTGTTTCCTTTTCTGCCTGTCCCATTGGTTGCTTGCTTTATGTGATGTATATCATAGAAGTCACATTTGAGCAGAAGATTATTTATTGTATGGAAATGTGACAGTGCAGCCCTGGGTAATAACATTTTGCAGTTGATTAAAATGACGATTCATTTTGTCAGATTCATATTTTTTTTATTGTAATGAGCATTTAGTTCCATGCTTTCAGAAACTTTCTAGGTGGTTTTAAACTTGGTGCATATTGGAACTGCAGCCAGTGGTTAAACCTTAAAAGTTGCCTCCCTTGTGGAGGCCACATGCACAGTTACTGGAATCCATTTATTGTGCTCAGTGACCCAGTAAGTCCTTGTGCACAGACAGCAGATGTGAGGATTTTCAGCTTGCTGAGAAGTAATTCTCTTAATATAATAACAACTGGAAATATTGCTGCAAAGGATAGTTTGTTAGGCTAGCATTACAGCATGAACATTAAGATCGTAAGCTGCACATGTATATTTGTATGCTGAGCTGTGAACATCCTCCATTTCTTGCAGCATATCTCTTTACAGATGTCTGAACCACTCAATGCTTTGTGTTCACCTCAACAGCAATTGCATTGGTTACTTTTTATGAAACACAAAAAGGCGTTACAGGTATAGAATACAACTTGCGTACAAACCCAGTTGGCCATAAATATCTCTGCTAAATGTAGTAGTAAGCAGAACCAATTCATTAACTAATATCTCCATTACACCGTGTATAAACTGCTTCCTGTGTTAGAATGTTAATCACTGCCCCCCATTAAAAATTAAGTAGATACATAGGAATGTATAAGTTCCAGCATGAGATAACTTTAAGTCAATGTTTTTAAAGGACAGTTGGTCATAAGCCTGATATGAATTTGTATTTCTAAATGCAGTGCTTGGGCAACTTTTGTTATTATTGTAGGTATGACTGTATTGCAGCAGTCAATGCAACATGGATTGTGTGAAACTCATCGATGAAAGTAACATTTACTCAAAACAATGAATTTAAGTTTTACTAAACATTTCATTTGTTTAATAACATCTGATTCTCTGATACTTTGATGATTCATTGCTTTGTAGGTGTAACATTTTGCAAGCATAATATACTCGTTGGTACATACCGTGACTTTTACTATTTAACGAAGATTGCAGATATGAAAACTTCCTCTACTTATGCTTTATGGAAGACTCTTTGTCCTCCAAGGCAATTAGATGTGTGCTCTTAGTTTGTCTTGGTAAGACTGCAGATACTTTGGGGCTGTTTTTTTTTTCATATTTACTGCCTTTTAGTAGAAACAAAAACATTTGTTAAGATTGAAAGAGAGGGTTTCCAGACATTAATCTGAATGCTGCAGCTTCATTTCTCAGTTTAATCAGTTTACACTTGCTGACGTGTAGTTTGGTACTAAGGTCTGCAAAATGTAGGAAATTAGAGGTAATGAATATTGCTTTTGAAGAAGGCTCCACATTTAGTTGATGAGCAAGCAGATATCCTCTTACTTTTCACCATAATTGCTTGTGTGGCTGCATTATGTTAAATATCCTGGGGTATTTTTGAAGTGGCAGCTTCCACAGGAAGGCTTTTCTGTGCACATTCTCCTCATAAAAAAAACTTATTCAGTGTAAACCTTTCCCAAAGATTTTTCAGAAATTCTTGGTGGCAAAATGCTTTTTTCTTTGTTCCATTGTAACTTTCCTTTTTCATCCTTAAGCAGTTTGACTGTTTGTTCTTGAGTATCCCCTTTTCCTTGAAAATATTTTTCCTTTAAATTATTTTCCAGCTTATTTCTGTGAAGCATTTTTAGCATGTCATGTCTCTTTGGGCAAGTTGAGTTTAAAGACAATTGAGTCAAGATTGGACGGGATGAAGCTATAGGAGGGACAATAGAAGCTGCAACAGTGAGCGGTTCCCAGATGAATTGCAGCAGCTTGAAAAAAAGAGTTGGTTTCATGCAGACAGCTTCAAGAGAGAGTTGGACCATGACATTAGGAGAGTAATGGTAGTGGAAGGGACTCTACCTTTGTGGTCATGTCAGCATATGTTGTAAGATCTAATCGTACATTATAACCATGTTTCTTACTTCCTCTCTGGAACACGCATTTGTATACATTTGTCTTTGCTAATAAGACATCTAATAAAGGCATCGAATCACACAATGTCAGTAATAAAACAAAATTTTTGCAAGGTTTGCATCTGCCGACCTTCGAAACTGATTCTCCTTTTTAAAGTAAAACTTAACTCAAAAAGAGTGTTTTTTCATCATATCTCAATATTGTTTGTAATATTAATATATTTTCATCACTCTTGAGTATATAGTGTAATTTCGTAATGTGTTCTTGCCCAGAGTGAGCTGATGGAGTCTATTCTGTTGACATGGTTCTGTTTTCTAGCCTGTCTTGCACCAGCATTGCACTTTGTGCCCTCATAATGATACAGCAAAAATGCAACAAATCAGGTGGCCTACAGCCGTAGTGCTGTCAGTCTGCCTTTTTAGGCTGTCTCGGAAAACATTGCTTTACTCTGATTTGTGCTAATTCTCTTCTCATAAAAAGCCTTTCACATTACAATTGTGCTTTATTCCAGAACAAGGCAGATAAATTGTTTTTTCTGTATCCTATTCAAAGTTATAGTCATAGCAATTTTTTTTACTGTTTGCCATTCTGTCTGGAATAGGTTGCCACATTTAGGAACTTTGCTTAGTTATCTTGACTAAAAATTGACACTTCCTTGACCTGATAAGGTAACTTTAAGCAACAACGTCTGGTATTCCATACAATCAGTTCTCAAAGGAAAATACACCTTGTAGTGTAGTTAAGCTCCTTAAGATATTTAGACGTTTTGTGTCCAGAAAACCCTTCAAGACCTTTATTTTCCCCCCACTTGTTTCCTTGTCACAGATAATGAAGGTCTCAACCTTTCTTCCTATTCATATCTCACATTGCTTCAGAAATGTATTTGTCTCACCCTGCATGATATCAGATAGATACCATGAATTTGTAGTTTTAATTGTTGGTCCTTATCCACAGTTTTCCATCTTATGACTGTGTCGTACTTAGGCTAGTAAAGTGATCTAAATATTTGCCGAGATAATTCTTTCAAAAAGAGTTTCAATTTGACAATCATTTTGTGATGTAGGTGAAGTTGTACTGCTACGTACACACACACACACACACACACACACACACACACACACACACACACACACACACACACACACACACACACACACACACACACACACACTACATAAACTGGGAAGCACTGTACTTTTTTAATCAGTCAGTTGATTTTGCTCACGTAATTGAACCCAAAAAACTACAGTCAGTTGTCATTTGTCTCATTAGCTGTTTAAGTAACAAGTGTCAGTCATCAAGGAATGAGCCTAGCTGAAAAAATGTTCATGTATAGAAAGGCTGTGAGTGAGGAAGGGAGTGTTTTGAATTTTTAAGGACTACAGCTTTGAACAGTTAAACATTAGAACATTTTGATCGTTTTCATTTATTTTGCAGAAAATGTAAATGGACTATAGAAGGTAAACACAGCTCTGAGTATTTCACTTAAGAAGAAACACACTACCTTCATAGATCATGTTAGAAGGCAGTTGCTAATTGAGCTAACACTGGAACCAAATGGATGGGGAAAATTATTTTATGATGTCTAGGCTGTGTCATATAAGAATGTAAACAGCATTCTGGGAATAAGACAGTGAGAATGAAAAGCAAAATCCCATCAGCATTGACATTTTGTGGTAAAAAGTTAAAATAGTAATACTAAGTTTTTTTTTTTTTTTAAATTTTGCATTTGTTTACCAGGGAAGTCTGACTAGTAATGAAGACCTCTCTTTAGCAGAGCCTGAGGAGAAAAGCTCCATCATTTACAGTCACACAAAAGCATACAGTTGAGCATTACAGATATATAAGGCAGTGTTTGGAATTCACATATACTGATCATGAAAAGAGGGAAAAAAACAAAAGTATAAGATAATAAATAATAGCAAACTGTGTTTAATATAGTGGATGGTGCTTTACGTTAGTGTAGTTGATGTAGAAATATAATGCCTTAATGCAATCAGCAGGTATTCAGTTACATAGGTGGTTGTTGTTTGTCTTTCGGCTTTTTCCCGGTAAGGGGTCGCCACAGCGGAACTCCGGTCCGCTAATGATTGGCAGTAGATTTTTACGAAACGCCGAGGTGCCAGCTCGACGCCCAACCTTCAATGAAGGCATGCTCATTTACGCACGCATGTCTTTCGAACGCTACCCAACCGCGGGGAGGACATGCAGACTCCACACAGAAGAAGGTATATTCTGAAAGAAGTATGTTTATTCAACGTTTGGTTAAAAATAGTTGCTAATGTTGGTTGGATGGGCAGTTAGAATGATTCTTGTTTAGTTTTTCTTGTCTGATTAAAAAAAAAATAATCTAGCGGTGTAATTACTTAGCAGTATAAGTACTGGTTTATGAAAGCTAAAGAAAAGCTGTCTGTTAGTGGACTGTAATTCTTTGAGTGATTCATGCCTGTTTCACTTGGGCCAAGTTGTAATAGCTGGGGTGGGAGATGAAATACTCCAGCTGTTCAAATTCGGATTTTTTGGCAGTGATTTTAGATGGGTGTCATTATGGGTGGCTTTATAAGAGGTTGTTACTGCACGTTTCAGTCAGCGAGGGGGCAAATTCCCTAGTATGAAACATTTTGTGGTTATTGTTTATTACCGACGCTCTTCATAATGTCTGTAAGTAGGCTGGTTGTGATGTTATTTGTCAGTGTTATTATATGTACACTGATAAAAAATGTTAGTAAGTTTTGAAATGACCAATATTTCTTGGCCACAGTAAAAAACTGCATGTTCTGGGACCAGCTTCTTTTCACCTTGACTATTTCAGGTCGGTATTTTAAAAGTTTCTATATTAAACCGATACATTAGGAATCGCATTTGGAAGCAACGCTGCAGTTAACTTACAGATGAGAAGTTTGAAACTGTTGATGTTATATTAGAAAGGGAGTCGTCATGTGATCGTCCAACAGAGATCACGCATACAAAATTCTGGGAAACTCTGGAAGTATTGTCATTGAACTGCAAAGTGTTACATTTTAATACAGAACTGACACTGTCCTGCTATGTGTAGTCTCATTGCAGAAGGAAAATATGTCTGGAAAACATGATTCATACAAACTGTGTAGAAAGAGATTTTAATACACTGTGAGATGTCAGGTGTATTTTCCAATCTCAAGAGAAACATTCACAAAGTTAATAACAGCATCTCATTCTGACAGGGTGTAAAATAGGAGAAGTAAATTCAAGTGTGAAGCTGTGACTCTTTTTCAAAGTGTAGGGTTTGATTATTTTGTATTCACACATTACTGTCTTTAGTCATATTTTTCAGAAAAATGTTTTATGTGATAAAAATTATGAGGTTGTAGTATATGAGATGTTTGTAATATATTTTATCCTACAGTAGTGTTACCATAGTCCTTTTGGTGGTTCGGTTAGACTGTGCTCCCCCTCCTAAAACTCTAAATAGAACAATGAAGGTACTTGAAAACAAATGAATGTTAATGTAGCTGGCATACTTTTGGTTTATTGGTTTGTTTGTGGTCTTAGTTTCATTTGCATTTTGAGGTTTGGTTGTATGTCATAAGTCTGTTCCTTCTTGTCCGGAATGCATACTTGTATATTTTATCTTTTACTGAACTAGTAGGTCAAGGGGACCATCGTTACAGTCGTCTTCTCAGTCAGCACCTTTATATTAATGGGAATGGCTGTCTAGAGAGAAAGAGAGAAACCACCTGCCATGTCTCACAACACCTGCATTCAAGCTCCCATTGTTCATGGATGCATGTATTTCTGCTTTATAATTACTGTGTGTGTGTGTGTGTGTGTGTGTGTGTGTGTGTGTGTGTGTGTGTGTGTGTGTGTGTGTGTGTGTGTGTGTGTAAAATGCCTGTCATGTGACTGGACTTTGCTTATGCTACTGTCAAGGAAATGTATTTATTTCTCTGACTTTTGTCTCTGTAAAACTTGCTGCAAAGTGATTTTTTTGTCATAGCAGTATTGAGATGGGAGTCAAGCAAAGCATGGTGAGGATGATGATGATGATGATGATGATGATGATTTTAGTATTTAGAAAAGATGCACAGTAGTAGTTCTCCTAATGGGCAACCAAAGGGACTTTACATGGTTCAGATTTATGGAGTATCTGTCAAACCACGTTCCACAGAGCACAAGATGGTCAGTCCAAAATAACTGGGTGAAGTTAACAGAGGAAACTGTGGAACAGTATAGTATCATGCTGTTTTATGTAGAGCTTTTCACTGATACAAAGTTTTTGTTGTTGAATCCTTGAGGTCTACCCTAATTTTGCCTAGTGAACACACACCATGTTTTGGAGGAAATGACAAAATTGTTATACGAGTAAACAAGGACAATGAGTGCACCTTAACCATCAAACCAAGTTTTAAAGTGTTCGGATTTGGGGATGGAAGAGTTGTGTGGTCTGTAAAGGGATTAAAAATTCCAGCAAAAATTCTTCAGGCAAAATGATAGCCTGAAAGAGCTGGAGCAGTGCTACACGTGAGAGTGATAAAACAGAAAACCTTTGAACATCCAGTCAGATAGCATTTTTGGAATATTATTGATAGGTTCATAGGTAGGTACTAGGCTGTCGGCCCAAGAGCCTAAGTAAGCCTAGCCAACAAAGTTCCCTGGCTTACGCCAACCCAACAGAGTTAATTTCCTGTGCCCCTGTCGAGCATAGCTACAGAAGGGATCCCCGGGGTGTATTTCCTGTTTCCCATCCACTCATCAATATTTTTCTTGAAGAGTGTTAATGAGGAACTTTGCTTGACATAGATGGGTAGCTTCTTCCAGAGTATGGGAAGTCTCTGGGGCAGGAATCTATCCCTCCAGCAAGTCCTGTTTATTGTGGTGACAAGGTTTAGGTCCCTAGAGCGTGTAGCTCGGAGGGATTGGGATTTCTTTAGGTGTAGCATTTCCAACAGCTCTGAGTTTGACATAGCTTTATATGTTAGGCAGAGATCACCTCGGAGTAGGCAATATGCTACAGAGTAAAGCTGGAGTTTTTTGAGACAGTCAGTGTAGGGCATCTGTTTGAGACCAGTAATTCTCTCTGTGAGGTACTTCTGTGGCCTTTCCACCTGCTGCAGATATCTTGTGAGGTACATTCCAAAAGGGGCGTTGTACTCTATAATGGGTCTGAGTGTCGAGTAGAGGGGAACAATGACTTCTTTTTTTCCTGGATGAGAACCCTTTTGTGATGAGGTGTTCCATGTAGAAGGATTTCCTGACTACTGTGGCAATGTGATTATCAAAGGAGAGACTACTGTCCACCTCGGTCCCAAGGTCTCATCACACATTCGGTGTTAAGAAGGCTGCCTCATATGTGGTAGTTCATGGGTACAGAGTTTTTACCAAAGGGGATAACAGTGCACTTTTTGGCATTGAGCTTGAGGCCGTGGCTCTGACACCAGGCATCTGTCTCAGTTAGGCTTTTCTGTAGGATGTCCACATCATTTGGGGACTTGACTATAGCTCCTTGTTTGCAGTCATCTGCAAACTTCGTTAGCCAGAGGCCTTCTGTGTTAGCCTGTACTTTAGAGAAGTAGATACCAAACAGGAGAGGTCCCAGGACTGAACCCTGTGGTACTCCACTTGTCACTGGTTTGAAGTCAGATTTGGAGTCTGCAACTTTTACAGTGTGGGTTCTGTCAGTGAGCCAGTTGGCAACACATCTTGTGACATAGGGATTTATACCTAGTTTAGTGAGTTTAGCTATAATTCCAGAATGGGGGATGGTGTCTGAAAAATTATATAGTGCTGCTTACTGTGATGGATTTTAAGTCTTCTTAAGACGCTCAGTCTTGCTGGATTCTACTGAAATCAAAGTCTGGTTATAGTTGCATTCACAGTCTGTTGCATACAGAAACTTGCACAATATACACTGATGAGAGAATATACTTTGCAGGATCAACTCAGAGCAGTAACAAATAACTTTTTATAATACGTACTGTTTTATCAAAAGATTAGAGATAGTTTTTGCCTCTTATAGATATTAGTCTGTGTGCTACTGCAAGCATTTATACACTGCTGAAAATATACAGTTTCAGTGTCATTTTAACCATAACATTGTGGTCATGTCTCTGAACTGCCCATTAACATCTTGGTTGACAGTGAACTGAACGTAAGTGCTGAACTGTATATTTTTACCTGTGTATAAATGCTTGTAGTAGCACATAGTTTTTGCCTCTTATAGATAGTAGTCTATCTCTAATCTTTTGATATTAATAAAAGTAATATAAAATAAAAGTGTGTTATACACACATCAAGAAAGCTGTCTTCTTACAGACTTGGCAAGAATGTAAAAAGTCAGCTTTCTTGATGTGTGTATAATACACTCATAAGCAAGTTCCTTATTTTTTTAAGTCACAGTCATTTAGTATGGATGCTGATCACATATTACTAAACTATGTTTCTACATTTAAGCAAGCTTTATCTTATTCCTTATTTATGTTGCATATTTGTAGCAAAGTTACTTTCAACCTTAGCATATTTTTGAGCATAATCTTACAGTGTTGAAAGCCTTGGTGAGGTCAAGATAGGCTGTGAGAAACAACTTACCGTCGTATACGGCTTTGGTAACTGCCTCAAAGAAGCCGACCAGGTTCAGGAGGCCTTTCACAAACCCGAACTGGGTGGGGTCCAGAGTTTGGAGGTTACCAATGTCTTTGTTTATGAATTCCATGATGATATGTTCCATGGCCTTGCAGACCAGGCTCGTCAGGCTTATAGGGCTACAGTTCCCAGGATCATTGGTGGCTCCCCCTTTGTGGAGTGGGATAACTGTTGCTGTGTGCCATTCAGTGGGCACAAAGCCTGATGTGAGGCTGTGATTGAACATGGTGCTTATGTGGGGAGCCAGTTCGTTCTGAAGTTCGTGTAAAACACAGCCTGGGATGTTGTCCGGTCCCATGGATGCTTTGTTTTTGGCTTTAGAGAGTGCTGCTTTTACCTGTGAAGTTGTGATTACAGGGACTCTGCATTCTTCCTGTATAGATATGGGCCCTTTAGGGGGTGGAGAGGGGGATAAAGTTAGCACTGAACCTATCTGCCAGGATGTTGGCAATATCAGTTGGTTCTGTAATTTTTGTGCCATTGTGCTGTAACTCAGAGCAGATCTGGGTGTTGCCATTGAGAGTCTTGACATAGCTATAGAATGCTCTGTGGTTGTCCTTAGAATCAGTGGCAGTCTTGTTTTCATAGCTAGCTTTGGAGGATCTTACAAGGGATCTCAGCTTCTTGCTGAGGCTGACCAGGGAGCTCCTCCACTCATGGGGATTTTACTTTCTTTTGCCACAAGTTCTTACTTCTGTTGTAGATTTTGTTTATGGCAGGGGACCACTAGATTGGCTTCTTTTTTTTTTTTTTTTTTTTTTGGAGGATAGCGTCTTGGTTCTGTTTGGGATAGCATGATCCATGCACTTGTGTAAGTGCTTACAGAGTGCATTTGTGTAGGGTTCAGCAGTTGTAACTGTATTTTCCATCTGCGTGGGTGTCATGAAGTTCACCACTTCTGTCTTAAGAAGCATGAAGTTGGCTTTGGACAAATTTTTTACCTTGGTTTCCTTAATGGGGGGTGGGAGTGGGATGTGGATATATAGGGCGATTAGCTTATGGTCGGATCTGACCAACGAGGAGTTGACTTCAGGTGTGGAACACCAGTCACTCATGTTGGTAATGACTAGGTCTAGGATATTGTTGCCCCTGATGGGGGTGTGGATAAGTTGATCTAGGGCATTGGAATTTATGAATTCCAGAAAGCGCTGAGCGAAGGAGTTGGTACATGAGTAGTTTTCCCAGTTAGTGGTGGGGTAGTTGAAATCGCCCAATATTAGGGTGTTTGCTTGAACCCTAATATTTTCCAGTATATCAAGAAAAGAGGAGTGGGAATCCTGGAGCATGGTGGGGGATCTGTAGCAAGCTACAATTTGGATTGCAGTTTTGCCCAGAGTTAGTTGCAGTTGGATAACCTCAGCTGCATTATGCTGAGCAACTAGCCTGAAGGTGTGGATATCCTTAATGAATATGGACACACCTCCACCTTTGGTGTTCCGGTCCAGGTTAGATGACCGAAAAGTGTGGTATGAGTTATAGCCTGGTAATGTAGGGGTGCTCTCTGGAGCCTTGAATCCGGTCTCAGTCACTGCACAGACATCGATGTTCTCCATTTTAAGGAGTGGCTCGAGTGAGTGCATTTTGAAATTTAGACTTCTAGCATTGAGTAGCATTACCCTCAGTTTTTGCTGCATCATTAACTGAAGAGGAGATGCAAAAGGTGGTAATACTTCACAGGTGATTTGATCGCATCTTTTACAAATTGCTGGTTGCTGGTTAGATCGGGCAACATGTCCCACATTTATATCTGTTTTAAAGGTACTGTAAACATGCATAAAATTTGGCAAGGCTAAGGCAGCCATGGGCCTTGCACTGGCTGCAGAATACAATGAAGCTGTCTCCATGGACTTCCCTTAGCTAGAGCCTTATGTGTGATACCACAAAACGGGTCCCTGTCAGTTGATCGAGTTTTCAGAAACCCGAACTCCACATGGTCGAGACCATATGATTGAGTTTTTGAAAACTCAAAGCTTTTGAATGGAGATCACAACACAGTGAGGATTGGGGTATTTACCCTTTTCCTCACTGTAGTCCGATCTCAGAGTTGGTATATGTAATTTGTGTGTGTGTGTGTGTGTGGGGGGGTGCAAAAATGTAAAAAAGATAGATTTTTGATGTTCAGTTTTTCGGAGTTTCGATCATATGTTCTCTCCGATATTTATTTTTGTAGTTTCCAAAAAATTGATCATCTGACATTGACCCCACAAAACTGATCAGGTTCACATTTTATAGGTACCTAAGTACTGTGAGGATCTTAAGAAGTCTAGACATACATTCACATGATAGTGTTTTAGCTCTGATATTTTGAATACAGATAATCCAGAAATGGCCCAAACAAGGCTATGTTAAGACATTTACACTTTTCCCCTGTCCACGAAAAGTAGGGATGCTAAACTGGCGGTGAATTTGTAGTTACTCATCAATTCATCCATATTAAGTTTTGAGTAAAGAAACAGAAGTGCTTCACTTTATGTGGCGTGGAAGACAATTTTTTTTTTTTTTTTTAAATGTGTTTACTTCAGGAAGTTTGTGGTCCCTTAGAAGCTCTATGAAGTTATAATTCACTTATGGCTACATATTTGTGGTTCCCCCTCCCTCCCAAAAGGTAGCGACATGGAAGAGAATTCATTAAGGAATAAAGAGATTCAGAGACCTGGCTTAGAATTTCAGCACTGAAACTAAAGCAGTAACTGAGTGTAGCCTATTGGTCAGACATTCCTAGACGGACAGTCAGAAACTCAAAGAAAGCTTGTTTACTTTATTTTATTTGATTTAAGTTTTGTGGACCGGAGTAGAGCACTGATCACATTACAAAACAGTAACAAATAATATAGTACCAGTACAGCAAACAAAAACAAAATTATGATTGGGAAATGGCCTTAGCCTAGACCATTGGGACAGAGAACCCATTCATTGTGTACACAACAGTGCTGCAAGTAGTTGGGGGTGAAAAGTGCAGCATCTTCTTTGGGTGCAAGCTGTTACAGGACGTAATCAGCAATGGCCAATCAGATACAAGTGCAGTACTGGGATTCATTAAGAAGCTGCATGCGATATTGTATTGAAGTTACTTGAATGAATCTGTTTAGCAGCTTTGGTCACAAGTAACTGTAGCAAAATTGTGTAAGCTTCTTCCTTCAATTCCAAGTAATTTTTATTCCTCCAGAAGACCTTTTTCTTCCCCTTTTGGTCCTCACCTTCAGCCCAGGGCACCAGTTTACGTAGATGTGGTTGCTAGTACGTAGTTGTATGGTATATCAGTTATTCTGCTGTAGTGTAAGAAGGCGTGTGGCCAGGTGCCCAATTTTTGTTATCACAAAATGCTTTCATCCCCTTTATTCCAGTAGCCACATTGTGACATAAAAAGAAAACATTTAAGAATTATTCCTTATGTTTTACCTGAACATTTTTCTCTTTGACTTTTCTGTAACTTTTTGGCCATGTCCTTCTTGTATTTGTTCTTATCTGTCTTTAGTGTGATGAGGCTGTGATTTGTTAACTAGCTTCATTCAGAAGTCCAGAGTTTGATTCTCTCTACCTTCATTTGCCTGTTATATGACACTGAACAAGTTACTTAACTGGACAGTGCTTCTGGGCTATTCTTGATATGGATCCCTGTGAATCAGTCCACTGCTGTTAGTAAAAGATTAAAAAATGCATGTATTTGTCACATCTTGTAGGTGAGGAAGGAGGTGGTGTTACATTAAGTGCATGTATTACCACAAGACAATGAAATAAAAAGGTCCAGTCACCTATTCTTGATAAAGGACCAGTAGAAGGTCTTGTATAGCTATAGGGGAAATAGAATTTCCTTTACTTAAACATGCTTATCGAACTATCTAATTACAGGCCTGTCACCATACTATCCCCTCTGTCAAAAATTCTAGAGAAATGCATTAATTTCCAAATCCTTAACTATCTCCTAACTAATAATCTCCTGGCCAACACACAACACGGTTTCTGACCCAATCATAGCACAACCAAAGCACTTATCAGTTTTGCTAACACTGTAAATCAACATCAGAACAGTGGTAACCTGGTCTTGTCTGTCTGTCTTGATCTCTCCAAAACACTCTACACCATCTCCCATCCCAAGCTCCTAACTGCATTCACAAAACTCAGTCTTGCGTAACTCCAGTCTGTTTTGGTTCAAAAACTATCTAACCAACCGCTAACAAGCCATAAAATGGCAAAACTCTCTATCTCTTCCCCTCCCAGTAACCTTGGGTGTCCCACAAAGATCCATCCTTGGGCTTCTTTGTTCTATTTACCAACAACCTTCACAAAGCCACACTCCATGCCGATCTGGTCCAGTATGCTGATGACTCCACACTAATCTGCTCTGCCCCCTGTCTCCAACTTCTGCAGAAAATTACCCAAGAATCCTTTACTGACATAGAAACCTGATTATCCAACTCACAACTAATACTTAGCCCCCCCCCCCAAAAAAAAACACAGCTAATGCCATTTCATCCTTAAAAAAACCCAGACCCCATTCCCTCATTTAAAATAATCTCATCAGACAATGCTCCCATCTCATCAGTCTCACAAACCAAGCTGTTAGGAGTTATCATAGATAACAACATGAAATTTGACAAACATGTTGCACAAACTATAACAAAAGTCCGTAAAAAACTCAGCACCCGCTAAAGATGGAAAAACTACCTCACCAGTGACAGTAGAGCCACTATTGCAAGAACCCACCTACTCTGTATACTGCTTTATGCTTCTCCCATACTAACTAACCTAAACAATTGAGACTTAAATAAGTTAACCAGCTGTTATAACAAAATAGCAAAGTTTGCTACAGACTCAGCTTTCGGGTCCTAGCATTGTTTAGCCGTGAAACAACTATCCTGGCTAGAACTACCAAGCTTGCTCACCTATAACCAGCTCACAATTGCTCATCAGATCCTATACCACCCCAAAGAAACTCTAGCCCTGCAAAGTCTACTAAATCACTACACTAACAACTGTCTCCTAAGATCTGCCAACAAAACGTTAGTTGAAATATCCAAAAGCAAGAATTTTTCGGGAGACTCCCTGTACTATAGTGGCATCACAAAAATATGGAATACCGTTCCTGTAGAATTCCACATCTTGGATAATAAACATAACTTAAAAATCCTTCGCTAGTCGTACTTAACCAGCTCATGGAAGTGTACCTGGTCAGACCCAGGATAACCTCCCACTAAATGTAATATGTTAGTGTATCCCAGATACCTCATAAAGGCTTTTGCACATATTCCGTATATATATATGTATGTATGTATATATATATATATATATATATATATATATATGGGTCTAGGACTATTCACTGAAAGCACATTTCTCTGAAACACATTTGACTGTGCACAATTCACTGAAAGCTCAATTCACTGAAACACATTTCACTGAAAGTTATATATGGCCTTTTCCCCACTGTAGTGCGACCCTGGAGTTAGAATATATAGTAAGGGGGGATGCGGGGGTGTTGTGGGCATAGCCCCCCATCTACTTTAAATATTTTGAACTGTACACATGGATACTTGCAATTTCAATAAATTACTCTATTCTAAACTTAATATATATCCAAACTATGTGTGGGGCTACGCCACCCCCCCACTATATATTCTAACTCCAAGGTCGCACTACAGTGGGGAAAAGGCCATATGTAACTTTCAGTGAAATGTGTTTCAGTGAATTGAGTTTTCAGTGAATTGTGCTTTCAGTGATTTGTGCACAGTCATTTGAGTTTCAGTGAAATGCGCTTTCAGTGAATAGTCCTAGACCTATATATATATATATATATATATATATATATATATATATATATATATATATACAAAAACTGGTTTGTCTATTTGTCAAGTGTTCCATTTGATTTAAAATCATTCCTTAAAGGATTAAGGGCTTATCTACCTCCTAACTACCTTAGTACAAAGAAGTTAAGGCTTTATTTCCCTACCTACTACTTTTCTATCCAAATTTCTAGGAAAATGTATCTCATGCACATTTTACATGTATTTTAAAGTATATTTATATGTGTACATTTGTATTGCCACTCTTGTGTTGTATATTTTCTCTATTGATTATTCTTATGTGTTGATTATTCCTGTTAATGCATATGTCTATTTGTGTTGCTACTGTTGTACTGTTTGGAGCTTTTCTTCCCAGGCATCCACTGAAAATGGGCAACCTGCCCAGTCGGACTCTCCCAGTAAACAAATGTCAAATAAAGAAATAATAAATAGCATCATATCTCAAGTGGGTATGGCTAGACTGTAGCTGCTGGTCTAAGCTTGAACAAAAAGTACAGTTGTGTATAATCGGTAGATGTCCTTGCCTTCGCTGCTGCAGTATTCTTAACTATATGGGGATTCTCTGCCGTAGAAGCCTGACATCCGGCCAGTCTTCCCAAGACCACTGAATTTAAAAGGTATTCCAGACATCATCATAGACACCCTTTGTAACATAGGGCATAAAGGTGACATTTAGGCTTACCAAAAACAGAACTGATTGCCCCAGGAGGAACACCAGTCCAAGGTACCAAAGAGGTACTATGTAAATCCGGGAAGCTAAAGAACTAGGAGGATGGAGGGAGGAAGTGAATACTGCAGCAGTGAAGGAAAGGACATCTACCGTCATGGTAAGATTTTACATAACTGTACTGTGTCCTTACATTCACTGCTGCAGTATTCTTAACTATATGAGAGAGTGCCAAAGCTCAAGAGGAAACTAGGGAGGAGGAAGGGGCAGAAGAATGCCCTAAAAACAGGAAAAACTGAACTAGCAAAACCAGCCCTAGCTCAAAAGATACCATCCAACATGTAGTGCTTGGTAAAGGTATGCACAGAAATCCAGGTTGCTGCTTTAAGAAAAGAATTAGTATCTAAGCCTTTGAAAAAAGCACCAGAAGAAGCCACATCTGTAGTTGAATGAGCCTTAATTGAAAAAGGAAGGCTCTTGTCATGAAGAGTGTAACAAAAGGAAATAGCCTTAGAAATCCAAGAAGAAATAGTCTGCTTGGATACAGCTGGACCCAAAGATCTAGAATGAAAAGAAACAAATAACTGATCAGATTTTTAAATAGCCTTGGTCATAGCCAAGTAAACTGTAAGTTGCCTATAGACATCCAAATGATGCGGCACCCTCTCACTGTCAGTTTGCGGAGAGGGGAAAAAAGTAGGCAGATTAATAGACTGATTAAGACATAACTCATTAACCATCTTTGGCATAAAATAAGGGTTAGTGCACAAGGACGCTCTGTCCTCATGAAGAATCAAAAGGGGAAGACTGGCTGTAACGGCCTGCAACTCGGACACTCATCTGGCATAAGTAAACGCTAACAAAAGAACAGTCTTCCAGGAACAATGTTTTAAGGAAGCTGAAGCAGCAGGCGCAAAGGGAGCCTGAGTCAACTACTACAAAACAAAATTAAGATCCCGGGGAGGAGGAACAGGCTTCTTGGGAGGTTTAATATTAAGGATCCCTTTAAGAAATTCTTTCACCTCAAATCTACAGCTAAAGGAGGAGATAAAGGTAGACAAGCAGAGGCAGATGATAGGTGGGTCTTATTAGAAGAACAGGCCAAACCAGGGTTGAGCAACTCACACAAATAAGAGAGAACTGAAGGAGCATCCACCGTAAGTTGGTCCAGGTTACGAGAGAGACACCAAAAAGAAAACCTCTTCCTTTTGGATCAGTAGGATTTCCTAGTAGTAGGTTTCCTAGCCTCCTGAAGGACTTGCAGCACGTCCTCAAAAAAAAGGTGTCTGTGAGGAATCAAAATCCAATCACCCGTAGTGTCAGCAGAAGTGTGGATAGGCGGGGATCGTCTTGTATGATTAGATCCACCCTGTGAGGTAACGTGATGATTGCCTCTGGCTAGATGCAGAAGTAGAGGGAACCAGTGCTATTGCGGCCAAAAGGGCATCACCAACAAGATTCTGGGAGCATTCTATTGAATTTTGAACAGGACTTTTGAAATGAGAGGAAAGGGAGGGAATGCGTAAAGAAACATCCCCTTCCAAGAGAATGAGAGGGTGTCCACCTTCTATACCAGAGGACATGGGACTCTTAACAGAAAACAAAGGAAGTTATCTGTTCAGAGGGGAGGCAGAAAGATCCACTTAAAGCGTATCCCACTGGTGGGTAATTTCCAGAAACGCATCTTTGTGAAGCATCCATTCATGGGACTGAGTTAAGGACCTGCTCAGAGTGTCTGTCACAGTGTTCTGACCGGAAGGAATATAAACTGCCTGAAGAGTAACTTGACAGCAAGATCCCATACCAGAACTGCCAACTGGCAAAAGATAAGGTGTCGTCTCTCCCTGCTTGTTGATGTACCACATCATTGTGGTATTGTCTGTGAATACCTTGAGAGGCCCTGGAGAAAAGAGAGACTGAAAGGCCTGAAGAGCCAGTAGAAGAGCTCTCATCTCTTTGACACTGATGTGCTCCTTCTGCTGACAAGGCGAACACACCCCTTGTACCTTTAGGGAGCTAAAAGTCACCCCCAATCCCATGTTGAGCCTTCTGTGAACAATTCCTGAGAGGGAAAGGGGGGATAAAAATGGATCCCTGGATTCAGAGACAATGCTGAATCCACCAGAGAAGTTCCTGTCTGAGGCAAAGAAGAAGAGGGACTACAAATTCTAGAGGATGAGCATATTGAAGCCACACTGACTTCAGAAACCACTGAAACTTTCTCTTGTGAAGTTTGACCAGAGGGAGCATCGGAATGGTGGATGCCATGAAACCCAGAACTCTCAAAAACTCCCTGGTGGTAATGGAAGCCAGAGGAAGAAGAGTGTGAAAGAAAGAAATGAAGTTAAGGCCTTTGGAGGGTGCAGTGATGCGAGCATTGGCCCCGTCTGAATCCTGCAACCCGGAAAAACATGATCCTGAGAAGGAGTCAGAGAAGACTTTTTGAAATTTATAGGGAACCCCTGGCTGTGAAGAAGGGATACGGCAAAATGAAGATTTTGCAAAGTGGTCTCTGGAGAGGGCACTCGAAGCAACAGGTCGTCCAAGTAAGGAAATATTTGGATTCCTGGAAGCCTGCAGAAGGCAGTCACAGGAGCAAGGCATTTGGTGAACACCCTTGGGGCAGTAGAAAGCCCAAAGGGCAAAGCAGAGAACTGAAAATGCCAGGAAACAACGGAGAAACACAACGTCTTGAAAAGAGGATGGATTGGAATATGGGGATAAGCATCCTTTAGATCCAGAGGCACCATATAGGCCTGAGGCAGCAAGAGAGGAAGCAGAATCTGAAGGGACAACATCCAAAAAAAGGTACCTTTAAAAAGATGTTTAGATGAGAGAGGTCTAGATAGGTCTCCAAGTGCCTTCTTTTCTGGGTACTAGAAACAGTCGGTAGTAGAACCCTTTCCCCCTTTGGGACACAGTCACCTCTTGAATAGTACCCTGAGACAAGAGATCTTGGAAGAACCTCTGGTAAAAAAGGAAGATGTTCCTGAGGATCCTGAGGAATGCCCATAAATGGAGGACAGAATTTTCACACCATGAAGTACCCTTAGTGAATGATTGACAGAACCCAAGAATCCTAAATGATCTGAAGCCAAACCAGAAGAGAAAGAGGAAGGTGAAGGAAAGGGGAATGTGTTTGGGAAGGTACTGATAGTCACACAGCACATGGTTTGTCCAGATAGGAAGGCTTTGGAGTCCCCGCAAATTGAGTCGCCTTAGCAGGAGTCATCTGTTTGCCACTCTTCTTACCTATAGTAGAAGGATGTGATTGCCTACGAAGAAAGGCAGGCTTAGCAGGTTAGTTTCTCTATAATTTAGGCACAGGAGAAACAAACACATGTTTAAGTTCCTGTAAGGCGTTACTGTAGTCCTGAAGGGACTTAAACAAACCAGCAGCAGATGACATTAACCTCAAGGAGTACAAAAAAACAAGAAAAAACAAAATCCCAAATAGGGCACGTATCTTGCAAAAACAAAAAACAGGTCTAGGAAGTTCCTGGAGAACTAAAATGTATTCAACTGGCAGAAAATGGACACAAGTAAACAGACCGATGGTGTAAAAGATACGTTCAGACTGGCGGCAAAGAAGCTCTGTTTTTGGTAAGCATGAACATTTACCTTTATGGCCAGTGTTACGCAGGGCGCATATGGTGACGTTCGGCAAACCATTTAAATTCAGAAGGCTTTGTAAGACTGGCCGGACGTTGAGATTCCACGGCATGGAATCCCTATAAAGTTAAGAATACTGCAGCAGTTAATGTAAGGACATCAGATGTTACAAACTTGGTATTCATATGTACCTCATAAGGAAAACTCCACCCACATGTATTTTTCCCCTCATCCCAGATTATGTTTCTTCCCTTTAATCCTTCCCTGTGTTTCACAAATATAGAAAATATATAAATTTTAGTCTCAATATTTTGTATCTGCATTTACTTTGGTAGTCTCTGTGTACACAAATAAATTCCTTCATAATAGCTTTTGTTAATTGTCACAGCATCTGTTGATTAATAGCATTGGTTGCACGGTTAAGTAGCATTAAGGGAGTAGAGGAAGGGATGTCTGCATCAATGTCAATAATTCTAGCTGCAGTTTCAGTAAAAATCTGTTAAAGTTTTGGATAATTAGACTTCTTACACCTTAGCCAGACACAATGAATCGGAATTACATTTCTTTGTTTGAGGAAGAAATGTCAGTAACTTGTTCTTTGAGAGTAATATTGAAGATTTCCATAAAGTAATTTGTCAAGGATCCTGTCAGTATAGACTGAAGGAAGGAAACAGGTTCAGAAAAATGGACAGTATTGTTATATAAGCCAGTGGTGGGAGAGAGAGGAGCACAGTAAAAGATCTGTCACCGTAGTGGCTGCCATCATAAAATAACATCAGGGAGACAAAATTCTTGGTTGTAAAACAAAACCTTGCTGCATGTAAGGTATTTTTGTGGTATGCAGTGAACAAAGTTATTAGACTGCAGTTGTTTGAAGTTATGCCGAGGCATTAATGCTGTGGAAAAAATTCAGCAGATGAAGAAAAACATTTTTTCGAGTATGGTTGTCCTATAATTAGTAAACATTCTGCCCTTGAGAGTGCTGCATTAAGTTCTTGGTAGGATACCGTATTTCTGAATTGTATACTACAAGAAGAGGCTTTACTGTACAGAAACAGAATGGTCAATCAGTACATTGAGTATTACATAACCAGTTACCCTATAGATATAAGATGGATGACTGGGAACAAGCTGCACTGTAAAAATAGACTGTATAGTAGAATTTTTGGAGTTGTCACTAGGCAAGGTGGTGTATTCATCTTCATGAGACATGAAGATAGATATGTTTTACACCATTCAAGACTAAAGAAAGTGAATGCTTAAGGGTCCGAAACAGTGTAGGATGGGAATTCATCTACAGAGCTTAGTGCTTCACGATGAACTTCACTGACATGGCAGTTACAGACTTTGTAACCAAACATTATGTAACAGCCACTGAGAGTGACGCAAAAACACCTAACCAGTTGCATTATAAGGTATGTGTTGCATTCCTGTGCACCTTACCTTACTTATTCCTTACATGTGCAATGACTTTATTGCATTGCATTATATTGTATTGTTTGGTATTGTATTGCATTCTGGTATTTATTCATGTTCAATATATATGAACATACCTTAGGAGGATTGCTACAAATTTCTTTGTACTTGTGCAGTGACAATAAAGGAAACTTGTCTTATCTAACCATGTTACAGAATCTAGTGCTGAAGGAGCACAGACAAGCAGCTTCTTTCTACACTGAGTCAGTGTGAACAGGTTTGTCTGAAGTCTAAACACATCATCAGATGCATGGCTAGCTCAAGTAGCTTTTCTTAGAGCTCAGAAATCTTGCGTGATGCAAGAAATGTAAAGGTTAGATACCAAAAACTGGTTCGGTGTAGAGTGTTCTAAACCGGATGAAATTGCTGGGGTTGTAGGGTCATTTGATTTTTTTTTAAAGTTGATGAAAACAACTCAAATCATTTTTTCATGAAACAAAACAAAGTGAACTAAGGAACTAGAAATATGACACTCTTTGAAAAGATATGAAACAAAAATGTGTTTCCATGAGGAGATATGTAACCAGTAAGAGATGACAGAATGCACTGTACTCAAGAATCCATTGGGTGGTGGGGGCGTGGCCAAGATGAGCACAGAGTAGCAGCTTTTCTTATCAGCTCTGCCTTTACAGAACTTTATTGACAGGAAATATTGATATAAACTTCCCTAATAATAGTTTTTTTTTATTTTAATTAATTCTTTAAAATATATATTAGGGTAGTATATAAACAATTTCAAGTAGATTTTAAGGTTTCCTGTCAAAGTTCACTTGTAAGTACTACAGTAAAAGAACAGGATGAGCTTCACTAAATCTTCTCAAGAGACAACTATAAAAAAAGAACTACAGTCATTACTAACTACTATTAGGAAATGTCAAGATAGACAAAATGGATATAAAAATTGACAGTTTCAAAGAAAAGTGTTCTCACCAAATGGACATTCTACATGAAGATTTATTGCAACAGAGGAAGCAGATTTCAGGAGTGGAAACTGTATTAAGTGATATGGATAACAGACTTCAGGAGAGTGAACATAATGTTGAGTTCCTGTTAAAGCAAAGTTCTCTTCTTCAGACAAAGGTTGATGACCTTGAGAACGGGTCCCGTAAGAATAATGTGAGAATTTTTGGCTTACCGGATAACATAGAGGGAAATAATATGGAAAAATGTTTATCTTCCTGGTTGCCTGAAGTACTTGAACTGCCGGAGGCTCTTTCATATGGTATTGAAAGAGCCCATAGATCAATGGTGACATCTAAAAACACCAAGAGTAATTATACTAAATCTGTTATTGTAAAGTTCCTATCAGCCCATGATAAGGAAATGGTACTAAAGACTGCGTGGGCAAAATCCCCAATCAAACTGAAGGACAATATTATACGCTTTGATAATGACTAGGCAGATCTTGCCTCTTAAACCTAGTTGATTTCTTTGAAACAGTTACCAAAGCAATAGATGAGGGCAAGGTAGTCCACACAGCCTACCTGGACCTCGCAAAAGCCTTCGACACAATACCCCACTCGGGCATCATAAATAAGTTTACCAGCTTAAATATCAACCCCTATATCACAAGATGGGTTGCAAACTGGCTCAGAGATAGAACCCACATGGTCAGAATCGCAGGTGCCATGTCCGAATCCAAACCAGTTACAAGTGGCGTCCCACAGGGCTCAGTTCTGGGACCTCTCTTGTTCGGTATATACTTCTCTGAGGTTCAGGCTAACACGGGGGGATTATGGCTGACAAAGTTCACAGATGACTGCAAACTGGGGGCCATAATCGAATCTCCAGCTGACACAAGCATCCTCCAAAAGGGTCTCACAGAGATGGACGCTTGGTGCCAGAGCCACGGCCTCAAGCTAAATGCTAAAAAGTGCATAGTCATCCCCTTTGGGAAAAACAAGGTGCCCACAAATTACCACATAGGTGGTAATCCATTAAATACGGAAGAAGTAATTAGAGATTTGGGGACCAACGTAGATAGTAATCTCTCCTTTGATAATCATGTTGCCAAAGTGGTTAGAAAGACCTTCTATATAGCCCACCTTATCACGAAAGGGTTCGCATCTAGATCAAGAGAGGTCATTGTGCCCCTCTACTCGTCACTCATCAGGCCCATAATTGAATGCAATGCCCCTTTTGGGATGTACCTTACCCGACACCTGCAGCAAATGGAGAGACCCCAGAAGTACCTCACCAAGAGGATCATGGGCTACAAACAGATGTCCTATGCAGCTCGACTAAAGAAACTCCAGCTCTACTCAGTTGCTTACCGCCTACTCAGAGGCAATCTATGCCTGACGTACAAAGCCATGTCAAACCCAGAATTAATGGACATGCTCCACCTCAAAAAATCCAAGTCCCATAGAGCTACACGCTCCAGGGACCTAAACCTCAGCACAAAAATAAATAGGACATGCTGGAGGGACAGATTCATTTCCCAAAGGCTCCCCTCACTCTGGAATAGAATCCCAATTCATGTTAGACATAGCCCCTCGCTGACCCTCTTCAAGCGAAATTTGGATGCGTGGATGGGAAATCGCAGATTCACCCCTGGGATCTCTCCTGTGTCCCTGCTAGACAGAGGCACAGTAAACTAATCTTAAAAGGGTACCTTCTGTGACCTACTTTACAGAGGCACAGTAGGCTAATCTAATAGGGAGGTGGAAGCCAAATACACTCTGGCTAGGCTTATAAATGCCCTAGGGCAGATAGCCTAGTATCTACCTATGAACCTATGAACTATTCTTCTTCAGTATTATCAAAAAGGAAAATTTTCTTGCCTTTCGTCAGAGAACTAAAAAAGAATAAAATAAAAACCCATTTGCTTTTTCCTGCAAGACTGAAAATATTTTATCAAGATGGTTTTAAAATTTTTGACGACCTAGACAATGCAATAACTTATATAAAATCTAATAACATACTGGAAAAAGTAGATGAAATGGAGTGGGCCAGTCCTAGTCTTAAAAGGAATGCTGAGAACAACACTTGGAAAACATTTGACCCTAAAAAAAATCAAAAGATGAATCATAACAAGTACATATTTGCACTTGATTCACTTAGTTGGGGAAATTAAACCGGACATCCAGTGAGCTTTTGGTATTATATTTAATATAATGTAAATTGGTTAACTAAATAGTTGTCTATTTTGTTTTGTAGAATAGTCGTTTGTTGGATTTTTTTTTTTCATTTGTACTATTTGTTTACGATTAATTATCTTAATGTTTATTGGTTTGATTCCCATGGATGCAGTGATTCTGCTGTCTCGGATATCTATGCTTCCGGATGTCTTGTAGTGGTGCTTATCATTAGGGGGCGTATTTGTTTATCTTGATTTTGGTTCTTATAGTGGTTGGAAAACTTTTATTTAGTTATAATTGCTGTATTTGTATTTTAGTTGATTTATGGTTAATTGTTTGATAAAGGAATCTTGTATGATGGCCTGATGTATAGTTGCAGAATTGCTGTGCTAGTGATGGTACTTCTGACACGGGATGTGAGTGACAGTGTGGCTGGAGTAATGGTAAGGCTTTGTTGTTGTTTCCGAGTTGTTGGTTTGTTTATTTGGAGGCTCTGGTTTGGTGCTCTAGCACTGTAGAGACATGTGTGGTGTTGTTTGTGTTAATTGTGTGTTTTGGTGCCTGTGTGCTTTGGTCGGAGATTAACCGGAGAGTCTGGTTGATAGTGTGGTGAAGCTTTGCTTGATAGCTGTCATTGCTTCGTGTTGTGTATGCAAGGTTTTTTTTTTCCTTTCTTTCTCATCTCTCTCGGTATAGACGGAGTCTCGAGACATTGCCTTATATGTAGTTAAGTAATGTTTTACTTACTATTTCCCGCCGGAACTTTGAAAGCTTCATCTTCATGATGAGCTCGAGACTGTGATATCCATCGCGGCTGGAAAGCTCAGAGCTTTCTTAAAACGTCATCATGAAGGCGTCGGAATTAAATTGATCTTCTGATAATCACCGGGAAGCTGCTGACTCAAATTTGTTTCCTCATACAGCATACGGAAAGAAGTTATAACTAGATTACTACTTTCAACTTATTGTAAGACATTATATGCAATAATCTCTTAAATAAATAGGGATTATACTACATATGTAGCCTAAATACTTTTTCTGATCATCATTGGTATTCTTGAGCCTTATGTATTTATAAACGAATAGTATTCTCATAAAATATTTGCTTTATGTGTGACAAGGGTGCCGATATCTTGATGAGAAATACTAGTTGTGATGTGTGCATTTTTGGAAGATTTAATAACGCTACAAGCTGTTTATATACTTGTGTTACATGTACATTTTTTATAACTATTGACTTGCTGAGAAAATATTCATGAAGCATTTATCAAAATGTTAAATGTATAGACGTATATAATATGTTATCTCAGTTATTTTATGAATGCATTTGTGTAATAGGCTGATAGGGATGTACTACATAGGCAGCAATAATATTGCAAGGACAGGTGCATTAAAAATAGTTAGATCTGTTTATCATTAGAAAATGTGAAATTTTCATCTTTTGTTTTGTTAATGAAATAGCTTTTCAAAATTCAAAGATAGTATAAGCTATAATTGAATAATAAAAAGCTCATTATATTTAAATAAGGCTTTTATATAGTATACAGGAGCTATTTAAGCACCTTGCTTGTTTGAACTAATATGACCTTTTCACTAGTTTTCAGTATGGTGATGGACCCTTTGAGGTAACTCAAATTAATGCAATGAATGGAAGATCAGACTTTTAAGGTTTATTAGTCACTCTTTTATGAGAGACTGCACCGGGGTGTTTGGTTATAAGAAAACTAGCAATATGTTGTTGGTTTTACTTCTTCATGAGTAATCACTAAATTTGGTTTCTGGCAAAGAAATGCAGTGTTCATTTCTTTCAGAACAATCAGTATGTTAGTTGATTATTAGTAAAATCACTTTTATTAGCATCTTATTTATTAGCTGCCAATGTTAGTGGTTATTGAAGGCCCTTAGGTGATTCATTTACAACTATGTCCCAGTTAGCTGATCACCTATGGTAGTACTATATATCACACTTCAGCCTTTATTAGCCATATTTCGGTAATAAAATGCCATAGTCTCTTTTTAAGGTTCTTATCAAATGTGATTACTTTAAAACAGAAGAGTGAACTAATAGATCATAGTAGTTCTTAATAACCTACTAACTAATGTAAAAAAATTCTGTACTTTATTCCTAAGATGTAGCTGTCATCAATTTACTAATTGACACAACATTATATCTATACATTTGGTTCATACAAAAAAATTGTTTGTTATTGATGAGAAGCCTTATTTTTATAGTTATGACTATAGACCTTTAGGCAGGTGCTGATTGGATGCTGCTTTTGATAGGAGGTCGATTCGAGTGACTGATGTCATTCGAGTTAGGAGTTTTAAACTCCAGAGGGGTTCAGGTTGGTTATTTTGTTTCATGTTTATGTTATAAATATTTTCTAATAACTTTTCAGACGTTCATATCTTATGTAGTAGGAAACAACCTTAATTTTAAGAATATGATACTCTTACACTATGTTTGTTCTAATGATCATAATAGTATTCCTATTAGATATATTCTTGTGTATTTCTTAGATCAGTATGTTTATATTTACATCATTTAATTTTCAATGACTACACTAAAAGGTATATCAGTTAACATTAATGGTTTAAATAATCCTAATAAAAGGAGGAATTTAACTAAATATCTTAAGTTACATAAATCCCAGTTAGTATTTTTACAAGAAACTCACTTAATAACAGAGGATATATTCAGACTTGAATCTAAAACATATAAGATTTTAGTAAGTTCTGAACATACTAAGAAAAATAGAGGAGTAGCTATCCTATGGAACAGCATAATGCCTTTTCCTAAAATAATAGATACATATAAGGATAATAAAGGAATGTTTTGTGCAGTCACCATAGAAATAAACAGTAAAATTTTCACATTGATTAACATATATTGGATCCCAGGGATAGGGATAAACACAGTGAAACAACATCTAGATCAAATTGTACTATTCTCTAAAGGGAACATTATTTTGGCAGGAGATTTCAATTGTATTCTAGATTACAAAGACTCTAGTACTAATGGGAAGAGAAGAATATCTACATCATCTAAATTATTAAAAGACTTTTCAGATACTTATTTTTTGAAAGATATAAATTATTTTGCAGATACTACTTCTTTGTTTTACACCTTTATTTCTCATAGACATAACTCATACTCAAGGATAGAGTTTTTATTTCTAATAATTTAACAGATTCCTTAAACAAATCAGCAGTGATTTCATGTTCTTTTTCAGATCATAATTCTATAATTTTTGAAGTGGTAGTTAATCCAAATTTTAATATTCATATAAAAAGGATCCCAGCTTATATCACAAAATTAAAAGATTTTAATGATTTCATTTCTACAGAAGTACAGAATTTTTTAGAACTTAACAATACTAGTGATATATCAGAAATTTACATATGGGATGTCCTAAAAGCTTATCTATATGGTAGGATATTGAATTGGTACAACAAAAAAAAGAAAGCTTGGGATAAAGAGCTGCAAGATATACAATGTAAATTAGACACTTTAAAACTTAGTAATATGGGTGATAAAGATATATCAGATAAAAGAAAAATAAACATGTTAAATAATAAATATCTAGAAATATTAAAACATAAAACTATGATCAATATAGAAAAATTCAAGTTTATAAATTTCTCTTCTAACCCTAAATCCTTAAAAATTCTTAGGTTCATAGGTTCATACTAGGCTATCTGCCCTGAGGCAATTATAAGCCTAGCCCGATTCTGTATGGCTTACGCCACCCCTTGATTTGAGTATACTGTGCCCTTTAAGGTTTAGTTTACTGTGCCTCTGTCTAATAGTGACACGGGAGTAATCCCTGGGACAAAGGGACATTTCTTTCATACAGAATTGCTCACACACTAACCCCCCTCCATACACACTGAGCATTTGGAGGATTCAAACCCCTACCTAACTATGTTATGACACTTGAGACAGACGCATTAGCAGAGTGCGCTATTCGCATTACTGCTTATTATTACATCTTGCTAATAAAATGAAAAGATTAAATAGATTTAATCATATTAATGAAATATTCTCCCCTAAAAAAGGTAAAATGGTATCGGAAATTCATAATATTTTAACTGAATTTAGAGTTTTTTATAAACATCAACCAAACAACTACTGTAATTAACTCTAAAGAGGAAATAAAAACATTTATTAATAAATACACTAAAACAAAACTTTCAGAGGAACAAGGGATTTCTATTGATAAACAAATATCTTTCAAAGAACTTCAAACTCACATTACCATATTAAAGCAAAATAAAGCACCAGGTAATGACGGCATCATTCCTGAAATTTACAAATTACTACCTATAAATGCTCTAAAATTGCTTTATAAAGTATTTAATTTTGTTCAGGACAAAAACATAATTCCACCTTCTTGGAAATGCACTTTTATTTCTCCTATTTTAAAATCTAACAAAGATCCCTCTAAGTGTACCTCCTATAGACCCATCTCCCTATTAAACACTGATTACAAATGATTTATGTCCATTTATGCAGAAAGGCTTAAAACACTTTTACCCAAATTAGTTGATAGTGATCAAACGGGGTTTATAATGAAGAGAACTTCATATGATAACATTAAAAAAATATTAACTTTAATCGATTCGGTGAAAAATCTTAAAACAAATTTAACCCTAGTTAGTTTAGATATAAATTGTGCTTTCGAATCAGTTACATGGGAATATTTGTTCACTCTATTAAAGGAATTAAATTTCTTCAATAATTTTATCAGTCTTATCACTCTGTTATATGAAGGTAGCCAAGCTTATGTTAAAATTGGCACTAGTATATCTCAAAATATACCAATAGTAAAAGGTACTAAGCAAGGGTGTCCTTTATCCCCTCTTTTATTTTCATTAGTTATGGAACCATGGGCAAATTTAATAAGACATGATACAGATATTGATGGATACAAGTTAAACCTCACTATATCATCTACAATACAAATGTTTGCAGATGACATATAGATTACTCTTGGGAGTAGAAGGGAATCTATACAAAAACTTTTTAAAAACATGGAATATTTTCAAAAAAATTCCGGCCTTACTTTTAATAATAATAAAACACAAATTCTTTTAACAGGTTCAAAAAATACAATATACCTGATGAATATAATGAATATATAGCTCAGTCTCAACAAATAGCATATTTAGGTATAATTATTACTAACAGTATTAAAGATACCATTCAAATAAATTATAATAAAAGTCTATTACAGATAGAATATTTAATAAATAAATGGAACAAATTACCCTTTTCTATGGATGATAAACTTTTAATAATAAAGATGATCCTTCTCTCCAAAATCTTATATATAATTCAATCTTTATCTATACCTCCTTCTTACCAAATAATTAAAAAATGTAATTCAATGATTCAGAAATTTTTGTGGTTCCCAAATAAGCCAAGGATTGCATTAACATACTATATGTATAATTGGAATAATGGGGGTATAGCCTTACCAAATTTAGAAATGTATTCAATTTCATCAGTATTCAATACAATCTCTCATCTCATTGATATGGAATATACTGCTAAGTGGAAAGAGTTTATAGAGGTATTGTCACAAAATACCAAAGATATAAACAGTTCCTATAAGCTAAATATAGTTAATAATCCATTTATTTGGAGGTTAAAAGATTATATTTCTGAATTTTCTTCTCTGAGTTTTAACTCTTAAGTATATAGTTTTTTCTTTTAAAATCATTTAAAAATGTTATATTTAAATATAATATATATAAGGATTGGCTTTTTTACTCTTCCCTATAGCCTACACACACAGATCTATTTTCTCTTCAGATTATACAAAAATGTCTATATTTCAGCAAAAGCATTTAACATTTTGGCACCAAATGATGATAAATAATGAGATAAAATCCAATAGTTTACTCTTGGAAGAGTATAAACTTGATTCTTGTTTATTTTAGAGCTTCAAGAAGCTAGACAATATGTATTAAATAAATTGGATTCTATGTCTCCTATAATTAGGAAAAAAATTCCCAAGCTAATACAATATATGATTTTATCAGTTTTGCATAAATCTCCTGCTAATAACAAGTTATTAAACATTTATAGGGCAGTTAAATGTGATTTAGATACACATTTAGATAATTATTGGAAATATTTTTCTTTAATTAATAATAATCCCCTTCTGAGAAAGACAAATTTAATATTTTACAATCAGCAAGTATGACTACTTCTTCTTTAAAATGGAAATTATTCACATGGAGATTTTTAAATAGATCATTTATCACTCCTCATAATATAAGTATATTTTCTAAAAAGAATATAACATGTTGGAGATGTAATATTGAATTGAATGCTGACTGGTCTCATATGTTTTATAATTGCATATATTTAAGAACATTTTGGGATGATATCAGTAATTTGTTGCAAACAATTTTTACTGATAATTTCTTTATATCTAAATCGCTTGTTTTATTTAATACTCCTGTTCCTGATTTTGTAAAAGAGAATAAGTACCCTTTGGTTTGGTCTATACTATCTATAGCTAGAAAAACAATCACTAAGAATTGGAAATCTAGTACAGCACCTACATTTTTGGAATTTAAAAATATACTCCTTGAAACGTGTAATTTGGAAATGTTAACTATTAAATCTAGATCATCTAGGAATACTACATTATATAATTCATGGAATATCATCTGTGAACTTCTAGAAAAATAGTTTATTAATTTATGTAAACAGATGATTTTTATTAATCCTACAGCTATTAAGAAAAAATTTTTTTGCATGATGAACGTCTTTGTACATAGTTTAGTTACATTGGTTCATATATTCGAAAGTTTGTTTTTTTAATTTTTTGTTTTTTAATTTTAAAGAAAAAATGTTAAATTTCATGGAAATATTTGTTCATTTTAATAATTATTTAATAAAATTCTTTGAAAAAAAAAATCCATTGGGTGGGTAATGGGTATTTTGAACCTTTTCTAGGGACTTATCCTTTGCTCCTGTGTGTTATTACAGTTAATTCTGACTTTTACTTTTCAGGAGTGATGGAAATTGCACTTTTTGCATATTAGGTTGGCTTATTATATGGGACTGAACTCCCTTGTGACACCCGCATTCATTGTTTCCATCAGGCAGAGTGTGAGGAGAAGAGTGAAAACAAAAGAAACATGTTTGTGAATTGGCAAGTGCTTCTCTTCACAGGTATACCCAGTTGTATTCTGTTATGTTAATAAAGATGGCAAGAAATGAGGAGTGTTGGCTGCTTGCCTCACACAATGACTATTTTGATTTTGGAGACACAAGAGACTTTGCAACAGTTGTGATTCCTCAACTGAATTGTGTGTGTGTGTGTGTGTGTGTGTGTGTGTGTGTGTGTGTGTGTGTGTGTGCTTAAATCCTACAGGATCGAGCCCAAATGCTGGAATCTGTTATGATCAAGTTGCAAAAGGAAATAGAACAGTGTTTCTTTTTGCCAGGACCTGAACTGTGTGGGATTGCTGCACATCTGGGGATTAGGGTATTGGTCCTTTCCCCACTGTGGTGCGATATTGGAATATATAAGCATCAAGGGGGTGTGTGGGGGTTCAGGATGGCTTGCCCCCCCCTGCAAAAGCAGGTGTCTGTTGTGTTTTTTTGATGTTTGATCGTACAAATTTTGAGCATTTAGGTTTTTGAGGTCATGAAGTAGAATCCAACAAACACAGGGGTGTGATTTAATGTCTGTGGTACAGAGGGCTGAATAGTGGGTATGTCGATGATATGGAATGTCGAGGCAGATAAGTGGGTTGGGAGGAGATCGTGTGTGTGTGTGTGTGAGTTAGGGTTAGTGTCGGGGATGGGTGTCGTGTGTTTGTGTGCGAGTTTGTGTATTTTAGGGTAACGGTTAGCTTAGGAGATACATTTAGTCTGTTTGTGTGTGTTTGTGAATGCTTGTTTGTCTGAGTCTGCCTTGTGTAACAACAGTGTTACAGGAAGGTTTTAATGATGACTCTCCTTTTAAGTAATGGGTGCTGACCCTAACCATAATGCGGGCCCCTTCCCCTGTTTGTGTGTGTTTGTGAATGCTTGTGTGTCTGAGTCTGCCTTGTGTAACAACAGTGTCACAGGAAGGTTTTAATGATGACTCTCCTCTTAAGTAATGGGTGCTGACCCTAACCATAATGCGGGCCCCTTCCCCCAAACTCACCCCTACATCTTAATGTGATTAAAACGTTCCCATGACACTGCCACTATTCAGACAAATTTGAGGCTGGTTTTACAGAGTTTTTAGTTTTAATATTGGGAGAGGAAACGGTTTATTGTTTTTGGTTTTGTTTGAGTTCGCTGTTGTGTATGATCAAACTTATTTTGTTGGTGTTTTACATTTGACATTAGGGCAGTTCTGTCATACACAACAGAACCATATATGTATGCATGTGTAATATATATATATATATATATATATATATATATATATATATATATATATATATATATATAGTTGTGCCTTTCGGCTTTTCCCGGTTAGGGGTCGCCACAGCGGACCTCCGGTCTGCTAATGATTGGCAGTAGATTTTTACGTGCTGAGTTGCCAGCCCTGACGCACAACCTTCAATGAATGTATGCCCATTCACGCTGCGGGGACTTGGATACTTGTCTTCCTGTTCTGTGAAAGAAACCAATTTATAAGAGAGATGTAATACTGCGTCAGAATATGTATCACATAGCCATGAAGCTGTTCCAGGCATAGCATCTTATGGCATGGGTGCTAATAACATAACTGCATAAATGAAAAAAAAAAAACTTTTTGATGTGTGTGTGTGTGTGTGTGTGTGTGTGTGTGTGTGTGTGTGTGTGTGTGTGTGTGTGTGTGTGTTTGTGTGTAGAGAGAAATGGCCCTGTTTCCTTTCCACTCAGTTGTTAACGTTCTTCATCAGTAGATATACACAGAGGCAAGAGAACTGAAGTAATGCTGATAAAGTCTAAGGCTAGATACCATAAATCAGCAGTGATATCAGGGGACAAAATGCATGTACTTAAATCTTCTTGACTTTGAATCAGGTGATTTGATGCCCAAATAGGTCAGAGTTGGCAGTGCATTTTTCAATATGGGCAGTTTTCTAACTTTTCATTTACAGCAGATCAGCAGGGTGAGATGTAATTCCCTTATGGAGCAGACAGCAGTTTTAAATTCTTTCTGCAGTCCCAGTAGACAAACTAAGTAGATCCAGTTTTCACCTTTATGATGTTAGTTAGGCCACCTTTCAGTTACATTGTTTTATCATACTGCATTCTGCTTGATTTAGAAGAGAGCATTTTCCTTACATGGTTTTACTAGGCCTGTTTTACTTTACATGCAGTAGAACAGCCTAGGTACAGTAACAGTATTTCAGTATGATAATAAGGAATTGAAGGAGAATAAAGGCCTGCTGACCAAAAAAAGTTGCACTTTGAACTTGTTATGATGTGATTTTCATTCTTTTTTGTGTGAACTAGATTATAGTGTATGTATCAGATATACGGTGTGTCTGTGATGAGTGATGAGATGTAAACGACTGACATATTACACTGAGAGATTTTATTTCAGATGGCACACTTGTTATCCTTGTGTCATGAGATAGAGAGAGAGAGAGAAGAATCGCTAGTCTCCAGCGACATGAAATCATCTCTGGCCTTTGAGTTTTAACTGATACAGGCCAGACATGCACACATTTTCAGGAAATGCTGCCGCACTTCAACTGAGATTAAAAGAAAAAAAAAAAGACCTTGCATCTTGAAATGGTAGATATTTTCCAGGCCTTTTTTAAGCACTCTGTTACTTTCAGGATAGCAGTTGTTAGTGGTATAAGAAATGTACACAGGATGATTGCTATTTCTTTAGTTTCGCCAGTGGTGCAGCTGTCTGACAAAAGCCGAATAATGTTAGTGGCACCATCTGTTTGTAATAACATTTCAGTGGGTGTACAGGGGGATAGGGAATTAATGATTGTCACAGTTGCAGATTTACAACGCAAACCAAGCATTTATTTCAATTTGAATGACTTTTTGTTTCACCCTTCTGAATCCCTGCTGTTTTCCTTCTTCCCCACCCTTTTTTTTTGGGGGGGTAGGGGTCTTAAAATGCTTTTTTCAGCAAACAGTGGAAGAAGACAAAATAAAAGTTAGTAATTAGAAAGCAGTATATGTACACAACTAATAATAATGAAATTAATTCCTTTAAGTGTTTTGTTAACCCAATATCTATTAATGCATGTGCTTTGTTATGGGTTATGCCTGATAATGGATTGCAAAGCCCAGCTCCCATTTCCATTTGCTGAATTACTGATCTGCTGCATAAATAAATAAAACTGAATTTGTCATTGCTTCTTTTATTTATTTTCTCAATAGTGATTAATTGAAATAAATGAATAAATAATTAAATGCATGCAGTTCCTTTGCAGTCAACTGAGAATATCTACAATGTGTGCTTTCTGTGCCTTGAAATTTATTCTTTCGTCATAGAGATGGTAGGATATTGGTGATCTAGGCTGATGTGATAGTGCTTTAATTTGCAGTAGAAGTCTATGACTTGAGGTGAGAAAGGCGTTGTGCAACAAATTTGTCTGTCCACCGTGTTATATTTATTTGCTGATTTAGGTTTAATTCTTTGGTCCTAGAGTTAGTGGGATTGTTTGATTTATGGAGGCACAGTAGATCCTGGACTACTGTGTCCCTAATGACACAGAAGACAAGACACAGATCACCCCTTAGGGTTCATAGGACACTGAATAAAGGTGCAGTGCTTTCAGTCTTTTCTCGTAACTTAGGATATTTGGCAGAGGTTCATATGGATCAGTTAACCATTACAAATAAGTAAATATTTTTCTGAAGTGTTGTGTTTACAGTACATATGCCCTTTCATTTTCTGATGTTAGTCAACAACAAAAGAATGCATCATCCCAGAATAGAGTGTGAAATATATCTAGAATTCTGCATTTATTACAGGCTCTCTAGCACTTATCCATACCTGAAAATAGCCATTTTTAATTCCGAGGCTTGTTGCATGGGAGTTCTGGAATACTGAGACTAAACAAATGCAAACATAAACATACTATGGTGATCTTGGATTTACTGTATACAGATATTGATGTATATGTAGCAGTGGTGTGGGGGTTTTCCTTCCCCCCTGCAAAAAACAACTTTAGAGGAGAGCAGTTGATAAGGCCCAATGAAAATTAAAGGCCTTAAAGCCTTCAGCTATCCCGATAGATTAGTACACTTTTCGTTGTTCTCCCTAACCAACAGGCTGCTTTGAGCTAACCTGTGTCTCACTTTCTGAGCCACGAAAGACCCATTCCTATTTGATGTCCTGTTACTTTACAAAACCCGTGGCACTACAAATATTCGCAATAGGGACTGAATCTGTACCGACAAATAAACAAGACTCACTGGAGAGTAGTAATGTATTCCATGGGCAGGTAATATATTAAACTGGAAACTGAATCCCAGTTTAATATATTACATGCCCATGGAATACATTACTACTACAGGTCAAACGGAGTTTTATTTTTACTACTTTTCAGGCTCATCTTCATGACTGGATAGCTAGACAGAGATGGACGTCTGGATTATCTGTGTGCAAAAAAATGAAAAAAGGTGTTGTGGATGGATTATCAAGTATAGTCCTGCTAAATTTGGGAGGCTAACACTTTTAAATGTTGGAAAAGGGTGACAGAAGTTTTTAGGTGTGTCTGATTAAAGGTATATAGGACTAAACATGGTCCTCATGATTGCTAGCTGTTACCGTTTCTCTGTTCCTGATAGAGGTCTTCAGCATTCAGTATTTTCTTATTTTATTTATTTTTAAAATTTTTTTTTTTTTGTAATTTCAGGACTCACATCTACAAGTCCCAGAATTTTACTAGGAAGCCATTCCTGAAACTGCATTAATGGATGAATGTGGATAAGTGATCCTCTGTAGTTTCCAGATAGCAGGATAGAGGGGGCCCTCCTGAAGCTGGTTATGCCAGGGGGGCTGTGCTAGAACAGACACAGTTCCTTGGGCTTGTGCTTGGCATAAGTCCTTTTTGCATTACTGGCAAATAGTAGCTGGTATGGTCTGCTGTTAGTGCTGATAGGGGATTTAAGATAGTAAATCAAGTTAAACTTCCTGTTGCACCATGTATTTTTGGTATTCCCAAAATACATAAGAGTACAAATAATCCGCCTGTGGGTTTAGAGTGGTTCCACGATTTTCTTTGTGAATGTACTGTCCTTGATAATAACATGGTCAATGTTTTGGTATTATGTATGGAACTGGTACTTAGGTTCATAGATTAGTACTAAACTAACTGCCCTTGCAAGCCTAGCCAATTATCCCTTGTGAGACTCAAACCCTGCACCTTGTGTTTGTAAGGCAAACACCTTAAGCATTAAGCCACCCTCCTAACCCCTTAATTTTGTATATTTAGAGGGACAGTATTTCAGACAAAGAAGAGGGGTAGCTATGGGGGTGGCTTGTGTCCCCATCTTTGCTAACATTATCCTGCTACAATGGGAGAGGCATGTTCTGTTCCCACACTTTGGGGTAAAACCTTGGAGTTTATATCTCCGGTTTATGGACAATATTTTTATTGTGTGGTACAGAAATGTAGATAAAATTGAGGGGTTCATGGGTTTTTTAAACTCCTCTACCTCTTTTTTGAGGTTCACGTACCAGTATGATCTTTCCTCTATAAATTACCTGGATGTTGTGATTTCAAAGGATTTAGTTAAAAATTGGGTTAGTACCATATATCGTAAACCCACTTATAGCAACAGCATTCTACACTTCGAGAGTAGCCATCCTTTCCATCAAAAAGCTGGGATTGTCAAGGATCAATATATTCATCTTGCCCGGATGGTGTCCGGTTGGGATCAGTTTGTTCAGGAGTGTGAAAAGCTTGGTACCATGTTTCATTGCAGAGGGTATCCAGCTGATTTGGTGTCGCAAGTGGCGGATGACATCAAAGCCAGGAGGACCAGTGGGGATATCATTCTCCTTATCAAGTTGCTGGTGGGTCCTGGTGATCTCAGACCCAGAAGAAATAATTGTAATGGTCGGGTGGATTTAGTGGGGGCATTTATTACCCAGTTGTGTAATGAGGCATCTTTCATTAGGGAGATCATATATAAGTATTGGAACATTTTTTTCCCTGTTTAAAAATGTCTTGTGTAGCGGAGAATAGACCTTGAATTGTTTTCAGGAGAGGTAAAACTCTGAAAAATCATTTTGAACATCCGACTGTTGGTTATGGTTCCAATTTTACGAATAAAAAATGGGGAACATACAAGTGTGGGAATTGCCCACAATGTAAGATGGTGTTGGAAGGGGACCGGATAGAGGTGAATCACTGTGTTTTTCGGTCCACGTCCCATTGTACTTGTAACACTGTAGGGGTCATCTACCTGGCTAAGTGTCTAAGGTGTGAACATTTTTATGTGGGAAAGACCAAGAGAAAATTCAGGGAACGCCTGTATAAACATGGGTTGGAATGCTATGGCTAGACATATCAAGGATAACAGGGATCATGTTTTTTTTTTTCTTTTTTTTTGTTTTAGAATGTGTTCTGAAGGATTTCATAGTACTATGGCAACTGAAGTTACAGTCATATAGAGCCCCAGGCAGTAATGAAAAAGTGTTATTGAGTTGCATATTGAAGTTGAAGAGTTTAACACATTAGTGAGAGAGTCTCTTGTCTTTTAAAATGTTTAGTTTTTTTTTTTGTGTGTTGAATCTTTAACTATTGTAGAGGTTCCTAGCAAATGGTTACATAGTTTTGAACAGTATAAATTATTGTTTTTTTAAGTTTTAAAGTTTACAATTTTATAAAATATAAAACATCAGTTTTATAGTAATGTGTTAAAGTATTCTTAACAGTGTTTTAATTAGGTCAGTTAGCTTTGTTTCTTCGTTAGATAGGGAGGGAATTAATTGATTCTTTAATATGATTGAATGATTGAGTTCACATAATTACTTCTGTATTATATAAGCTGGTTTTTTTTTTGGTTCTTCTGGTTTGTCTGATGAAGTTTAGCTACTTGCTGAACAAAAAGCCTATTGGATTAAATTGTTGTGCTTTACGCCTTAAACGTTGTGTCAGCTTATTGTGCTCCTTTGCTCCAGTGGAGATTTTTTGTTGTTCTCCATTCACCCAATTCCGTTACCTTGCTTAGCATTTTCTTAAGATGAAGAATCCACTACCAGAGGCCTTTTCTTTCCATTTTGTGCCATTGTTTCCAGATTGTCAGGTAGGATCACTATGTACTGTCTTAGCTAAACAGAGCTGAGGATGGGAGGAACTTCCCATGTACCCCCACCAGATGTTAGGCAGAGGACCACAGTGGCATTGCCAGCTGCGTAGTTGGACATCTTACTGATATGGTAGGCAGGGAGAGGTATTCAGAATCAGGCTGTAAGGACAGACGTCTTCCTGTGTCCCCTTCACATGGGTACATCCTCATTGCTATCAGCAGTAAGATATAGTACAGCAGTGATGTTTCATTTGCTTATCTACTGTTGTGAATTTATTCACATAACCTTTTCTGTGCCACATTTCTGTCCTGGTTGTGTTGCTTCCTTAACCATTAGTGTGGTTTTGCAGTACTGTGTGTTGCTGTTGATGGCTCTCTGCTGGAAATGTAAGACTTGCAATTTAAAATCCTGCAACTGTGATCCATAAAGAAATGCAGAGAATCTGAAAAGTTGCTGTAGTGCCCTGAAAATATTTTTACAGAGAGGGCTTACAAGCTGTCTTCCATCTGGTGTGAGAGGGCTGCACCCCACAACATTGCTACTTGTATATATAAACTCTAACTTTTACCTCATGTTTTCCTTTCTGCACTTTCAGTTTTATTGTTCTGAAATTTGTACTGGTGATGCTCTGAATATCACCAGGAACCTGTGGTTGATGCCTTTGTTTATGCAGCAGTGCTCTTCTGTTAGTGTTAGTGTGAGTGTGTTAGTAAAGTACACTGAAAATGTGACTGTTTTTCTCTCTGTGGTGGATATAGTACTTGATGTATCTGTATATATTGTTCTCCCTTTGAGACGTATCTGCATATGGTCAGTTTGTGATCAGTATATACCCCAGTAAACACATGTAAAATAAGTAGTGGACATTTGATACGCACTTTAACATACATAGTACGTAGCCAGTTAGCCTGCTCAGGTGAAGCTTCTCATTTCCCTCTTGGAATGAACTACAAGCTGCTGGATAACATTTGGCATGATTCTGCTCTTTCCACACAAGGATTACTTTGTACATGCCACTTGCATTGCCGATTTTACTCCGTTTCCAATATCTAAGCTTCGTGAAGAGGGGTGATGTAGCAGCATAGCAGTTTGTCTTGTTTCCTCGTGACACTTTGTTCCCTAGTCCCTGATTGGGGTGCCTTCTGTGCAGGTTCTGTGAGTCCTCCCTGTGTTACTGTGGGTTTTCAGCTGGTGTTATTTCCTATTACATCCCAAAGACATACTGTATGTGAATTAGTCATACTTCATGCTGGCGTGCATGTGTGGGTGTGTGCCCATATCCTATGATAAGACTGGAGACCTGACCAGGGTTAATTTTTTTTTCTTAGCATTCACTCACTGTTGGGACAGGCTTTGAATCTAAATGTGTTGCATTTGTATTACTTAAAGCTGGTATCTGACAAAGAATGAATCATTGAATGCTTCACTTTACCCCTGAGCAGTCTGTTTTCTGTTTATTTCTTGTTCTGCTAAACTGCTTTTTCTGCAAGCTGCTGCCCTGTTGGACTCTGAGATAACGTTTTCATAATGTCCTCATTACAGAACAGACACTCAGTGATTAAGATTTCACCCTCACAAGACTATTTCAAGGCTGACTTGACTTGCCTGGAGATTTTCATATATTCTTTGTCTTCATGTGTTTTCTTCACATGCTTCAGTTTCCTCATACTGCATGTTGTAGGTATACATAAACACACACACACACACACACACACACACACACACACACACACACACACACACACACACACACACAGACGCACACTGTTGTTGCCAGTGTCATGACTGTAAGTGGTGAAAGATCCAGTTAACAATATATAAATGAATGAATGAATAAATGAAGTCCTCCAAGCCTTATTCATACAACTCTGCATTGTTTTGTTGCCCTTATGAAATGTGCCTACGTCCTGCCTTTGCCTTTACAGGTAAAGCATTTCAAAACTATTGCTGACTTTTATTTCCTAGGAGTCACTATTTTCTGCATTTTTTTTTTAATTTCAAATCTCAGATGTTGTGTAACTGATCAGTCTTCAGCACTGCCAAGTTCATTCCTATCTGGAAACAGCAAAGTTTTCTGCTTTTGGCTCTTGACATATTTTTTTTTTTCTTTGTCCCCAGTAAGTGTTTTGATGTGGTTGTTTAGTTGAAGTCTAATGGCTGAGTTGATTACAGGGTGATGAAGTTTCATGGTAGTAAACATTTTTGGGAGTTAATGCATTTACTAGATATTGTGTGGTGTATTGATTGCTTAGTCAGTTTTTATTGTTGCATGTATTTGTTTTTGTTAAACTGACAAGTTTAGGATGCATATTAACTGTTTGTTATAGGTGCAATTTTCTGTACTGACTGGTAGAAATCCATTGGTTAATTTTCTTTGCTTTTCAGCGGCACCTTATGTATATAATATTCTTCATTTGTTTTTCTTTTCAGATGTCCATATTGTTTTGAATTAAAACAAATATCGTAGGTTTATATCCCCCCTTGTGTTGACCTTGTATATCTAGATCCTTGTTGGGCTGTGGGGGGCTTAGAGCCCAAATAAGTAAAAACTTCATAAATCTGAGATACTGGATAAGATGCATAAGCAGTCTGAGTAAGAAGGAACAGACTAACTAACCCATATTTCAGGAAAAAATAAATCAACCAAGAAACTGCATACAAAGCAGTTTGTTTTTAGAAATGTGCTACCTCAGAGTGGTCTGCCTCGTAAAGGGGAAAAACAACTTACGCCACAGATTTGAAGGAATAGTTCACAGTCCACATTGTGTTAAACAGTGCCAGAGGTAAACCAGCAAAGTACATGTATGACTTTCTTGTCTATCCACACTGAACTTAAAGCACAGCAAGTAGTAATTTTGTCTGACTGAATTATAGCAGTATAGTTCACATCAGTTATTTTTTCCTCTGTAACTCTGCCAGCTCCTTCAGTGGTACCATATGGGAATGCTTTTGTTACACTTTTATAAGCTGAAAGAAAGTACAGCTTAGAAAAAAAGATAACTTTTCCTTTCTCAGGTTAAAATTTAATTCTTTCTGGAAAAACTTGCCAAATTCCTTTCTGTTTATACAGTTGTTGATATTTGATTTGGTTATGTTCACACACTGGAAGCTTGCAGTTTGTATTGATAGTGTTACAGGTACGAAGACCACCACCCCTATGACACACACACACACACACACACACACACACACACACACACACACACACACACACACACATACATATTTCTCTTTATTTTTTCTTTTCTATTCTTTTTTTTTTTTAATCTAGCTGACCTTTTGATTTAAAATTATCCACTTTAGCCTTGCAAATTCGTTTATACCTGTGTTTTCTGTGGCTGGGCTTTATTTCATATTTGGCTATTAATGCAAGTTACTGATTTGGCCATTAAATATTTTCTTTAAGCAAATGTTTAGTCACATCAGACTTCGATTTCAGCTCCATGAACAGCTGATAACATCTACTAAGCAAGGAGGGAACAGAAGTAAATTGTTATACCATTCTCCCATATTACACACACACACACACACACACACACACACACACACACACACACACACACACACACAAACACTCTCTCTCTCTCTGCCTACAAACGTGCATACAGTTTAGAGTTGCCAGTCCATCTACCATATGTCTTTGGAATTTGGAAGGAAAATAGCGTATCGAGAGAAAACCTATGCTCGCAGAAGGGAAATGGCAACTCTGCGCAGAATGCACTCCAGACAAGAATCCACCTAGAGAATCTCTTATTGTGAGATGACAGTGCTCTCACGATGTCATTGTGTCATAAAAACATTTACTATCTGTCTGTAAAGTCAGTGTATTTTGTGTATGCCCAGAAAAATGTTAGACTCCATGTCATTGTTACATTTTTATCCGTTATATCACAGGCGTCTTCCCTCCATGTTGCAGTTGTGTTGGTGCGTCTCATGACATGAAGTCTGCTGCCAAATGGGAACGATTGATAAGCTGTGTTGTCCATCAGTGTTGGTGCCCTCATTTTCTTCTTCACAGATTTCAGGCTTTTCTTGCTGTCCACAGTCAGTTATATGGCTGATTGTCGTACACCTCCAGTGAAGTTTAAAAAAAAAATACCGTAAGTGGCATATTGAGGTCAAAAGGCTGGAACCAACAGCTGTGAGTCTTAAACGCAGGAGATGGTGCTGGGGTAAGATGAGTAACCACGGTCTGCATGTGCCTAGGGAGTGGTTCTGTGTTTGAATCAGAAGAGCAAGGCAGTCTATAACAAGACACATAGGTTCAGTTGTGCAATTCATAATGACTTGGTTCTCGAGTACCAAACGGCTAAACTCTGCAAAATGTCACACACCTTCTTATATTCCCACCTTCCTACAATGGCATTTGCCTCTGCAAAGGAGATCTTCTGATGAGCTTAGTGTTTGATGTCAAAGCTTGAGGCTTTGTGTGATATAGGAAGATGTGTACTGTTATTTCATTTATCTGCAGTATCACTTCTAACTGAGGTGTTTATGCCTGTTGTTTCTCACATTAAATCCTCAACATTGAATGTAACAGATGTCTAACAGCCGTACAGTGGTTTTAACAGTAAAACAGTAGTATAATTGAAGCTACCTACCTGTGCCATATGGATGTTCTTCGTGTTTCACTGTTGCAGTTATTACATTTGGGGTAATCTGCTGGCAGGTTGCCCTCAGTCGGCCTGAATATCAAAGTCTTGTATCATGCGTCGGTTGCTGTCTCCTCTTCCATGACGTCAGGTCATCAGGGGTATAAAACATGCAGCCGACGCCATTTTCTTCAGTCTTTCTTGCCGCTTGGTGCCCGAAGCAGAAGCAGTTTGCAAGTGCCAGTCGGCCAACTCCTGAAATCTTCGTATTCGAGTTTCAGAACCAAAGTCTTCAATTAAAGCTAAGTACCCCATTGGGGAAACTTTTTTTCTTGCTCCTTACCGATGTCAGTAAAAGCTAATAATTGCATTACTTGTGGGAAGCAAATACCTCATAAGGATTTTCATTTGTACTGTATTCCTTGCCTAGGCCCAGATCGTAATGTGGTTTGCTGTCGGTTTTGTGCTAGATTTAACCAATGCACTATTAAGCGTCGGTATATCTTTGCTTCAAAATATTTTGGAAACAGATTTAATTACCCTGAAATGTCGTCGGATAGCAATCTGACTACCGGAGTTCACAAAAAACGCAAAGAAAAGGACATAGACAGACCGTCGAGGTCCAAAACTGATGACGAAGCTTCTCCTAAGCCAGTCGCTGGTTCGCTGGTACTCAGTGAGTCGCTTTCGCAGCCCCTGATACCCGCTACTTTCTAGTCGCAGGCCTCTACTGAGACCCATGTGGAGTCCGGCATGCCGCGATATTCCTCAGAGTATTGTACACGCAGATGTCTCTCCCTCGGATGGGTCTGGAGCTGCTGAGCAGGCACCAGCTTCTGAGGGTGTTTTCAGGCCTCAGCATTTCTGTATAAAACCGACACCAGCTTAAAAAACAAAGACAAAAGCAACTTTTAAGGCTAAAAAACTGACGCATGAGCCACGTGCTCAGGCTTCTATGCCTAAAAAACAGATGATCAAAATGGCTGAAGAATTAATTACCTTGTTCAGGGGTTACCAACCTCCCCCCCCCCAATAAGAGGCCTAGGCAAGACACTGATTATGAATCTTCAGATCAGGTTTCTATTTCTTCTGATTCCTCTTCTGATCAGGAATTTTCTTTACCACCCTGTGAGGATTCAGATGCAGAGGAATCCATCCCATCTACATCTCCTCCTGAAGGTTATTCTTTTGGAGAAACATTGCATATTTTAAGGGAACATTTTCATTGGGAGAGTCAGGATTTCTCTGAATCAATAAAGAGGCTTAGGGATTTCCTTGTTCTTCCTCAGCATAGGCCTTTGGCTATACTTCCTGTATTAGACATTGTTGATGATGTGTTTTTGGAATCAAGCATGGCTCCTGATTCCCTACCTTCGGCTACTAGTAAACCAGACAGATATTACAGGGTTCCTGACTCCCACAAAGTTTTATTCAGACCCTAAAACTATCTCACAGGGTCCCAAAGGTGTAAAGGCCTCAACAGCTAAGAATCCCCCCCCCCCCCCCTCTGATAGAGATTCCAGGCCGCTGGATAGATGGGGAAAGAAGGTTTATATGTCGGCAACCTTTAGTGCCTTAAACTGCCAGTTTCATATGCTTAAATATCAACAGCATGTTATGGGATTTTTGAAACAGAAAATGATGTTGATTTCTGAATGTGTGGAAAATAAAGAATTACAGGAATTACTGCATGCAGCAGAACAGGTTGGAAAACATACTTTGCAATGTGGTTTTGATTCCTTGGAGGCCTCTTGCAGAGCCGCAGTTACTGGATCTGTGATTAGAAGGCATGCCTGGCTCAAGGAGCAAAATCTGCCTGATCATGTTAAAGTTAAATTGTTGGATGCACCTTTACAGCATGATACTGTCTTTGGTAATAAGGTAGAAGAGGTTTTAAAGAAAATGTAAGACAAAGCTAAATCTATGCAAACTGTAAAAGATTTCTTACAAGTGCAGCCACCCAGATTCAGTAGACACTGGCCTATAAAAAAGTTGGTCCTTTCCTGTGTCCGACAGAGCCTCACGGGGCAAATCCAGGTGCTCAAAAAGCTCTAGATACCAATCACAGGGTTCTTACAGGTCAAAGCAATGGGGTGCCTCTACCTCAAAATCTGGAGGAAACAAAGCACAGCCCTACAGTAAACAGTCTCAATGACTTCCCTCTGCCATCACCAAGCACTTATCTTTTGGCAGCCCCCTTAGGGGGAAAATTAGCACTTTATACTCAAAATTGGCAGTTACTAACCCAGGACAAGTGGGCATTAAACATAGTATCCCAGGGATACAGATTTCATTTCCATACCTTGCCAATTCCAAACAGTTGGCCAGATCTGCCACAAAATCAGTGGGCAGAGGCACAGAAACTAGTTACATCCCTCATGGATATGGGGGCTATTCATCTAGTATCAGAACGGGAAAAAGGGCAAGGGTTTTATTCAAGACTGTTCCTGGTACCCAGAAAAGACAATGCCTGGTGCCCAGTACTGAATTTATCGATTTTGAACATATTCTTGGACACCTCAAAATTCAAAGTGCTGACTTTGCAACAGCTTCTGCCCATGCTGGGCAAGAACGCTTGGTTAGTGACTCTAGACTTAAAAGAGGCATACCTGCATATCCCAATAAGGGAATCGTGCAGAAGATACCTCCGCTTCAAGGCTGGTTTTATGCATTACCAATTCTCTGCACTGCCGTTTGGCTTATCTACTGCGCCCAGGGTCTTTACAAAGTGCCTGGCACCAGTAATTGCATTTTGCAGACAAAGAGGCATACAAATCTATGCTTACTTGGACGACTGTCTCTTTCATGCAGGAAACAAGGACATTCTTCTTCAACATCTGGGTGTTTGTAAAAAGGCTTCTAACATGCCTAGGGTACACAATAAACAAAAAGAAATCACAACTGGTACCCTCTCAAAAGATTACATTCCTGGGTGCAAGCTTGAATACAACTGCCCAGATGGCTTATCTTATGCCAGACAAGCAAAGGCAACTGACTATTTACTTCAAACAGATGGCAACAAAAACCCAGTTATCTGCAAGACCAATTCTGCAGGCTTTGGGGTTCATGGCATCCTGCATTCTACTAATTCCATATGCAAGACTGCATATGAGGAAACTAGAGTGGTATCTAAATAGTTTATGGAGTCAACATTGTCACAGTCTGGAAACAATGATTCCTCTCATTCCCTGCCTACAGCAGGAGTTTCTTTGGTGGGCAGATGCATGTCACCAGAACATGGGATGGTCTTTCACTCTACCCCCTGCCACCCAAACCCTAACTGCAGATGCATCAGACTATGCTTGGGGTCCCACCTGGTGAGGAGATGCATTCAGGGCATATGGAGCCCAAAACAAATGCATCTGCATATCAACCAGAAAGAGATGTTAGCTGTTCAGAATGCCCTGACGGCTTTCAAGGACTTATGTCATCCAGGACAACTACTGATAAAGGCGGACAACACCACGGTTATGTGGTACATAAACAAGCAGGGGGTACACATTCCTACCCCCTTTGCAGACTAGCCATGGGACACAGCCTTGACTTACTAAGTACATCTTCAAGCTCAATTCTTGCCAGGAAAGCAAAATACTTTGACAGACGACCTAAGCAGAAATCTTATGGACCCTCACGAGTGGAAACTTGATCCACAAGTCTTCAGCATGATAACAGAGAAATGGGGGAGTCCGGACATACATCTATTTGCCTGTCCCCAAAATTATCAACTGGACAAATTCTGCACAAGGACTTATCACAGACAAGCATGGAAAGTGGATGCCCCATCCTTCAGTTGGAAAAACCTATCAGTCTACGCCTTTCCTCCTCTGCCTCTTCTTCCCAAGGTCTTACTAAAGGTCAGACAGGAAAAAGCAAATATGATCCTAATTGCCCCGGACTGGCCTCGCCAGCGCTGGTACCCAATTCTAAGGAAAATGTCTCAACTCCCTCCTTGGTACTTGCCTCAAATACCTCATCTACTGTCTCAGCAGAGCAATCAAATTCTGCACAATCAACTCTAAACTGAACCTGGCAGCGTGGCTGATCATGTAATTATTCAAACAACACCTCTCAGTAAATCTGTGATGGATGTCATTTTGGAAACCAGAAGGCCTAGTACTAGAAAATCTTATGCTGATAAATGGAAGAGATTCTGTGCTTGGAACCAAGCACAAGGAACGGATGCAGCAAAGCCAAATATTCCTCAGATTTTACAATACTTGACTGAGATGCTTGACAAGGGCCTATCTTTTTCATCAATAAAAATCCATGCCTCTGCCATCTCGGCTCATTACAGCACAGAGCCTCCCATCTTTTCTCATCCTTTGCTAAAACAGTATCTTAGAGGGGCCAAAAATTTAAGGCCTCCCAGGAGATCACCAACTCCTGCATGCAACCTAAATTTTGTGTTGGAAAAGCTCACCCTGCCTTCATTTGAACCAACAGCTACTGTGGATATAAAGTTTTTATCTTGGAAAACAGCTTTCCTTCTGGCAATCACTTCAGCAAGAAGGGTTTCAGAACTACAGGCACTCTGTGGGGCCTTTTATTACATTTTACCCAGACAGGGTGTCCCTCAGGACCAATCCTTCCTTTATGCCTAAGGTGGTGTCCAGTGTGGCTCTTAACCAAACTATTCACCTGCCAAGTTTTTACCAAAACCCGCACAACAAGGGGGAGAGGATTCTGCATTCCTTGAACGTACACAAACAACTAAGATTCTACTTAAACAGGACCAAATCTCTAAGAAAGTCTGAGCAGCTACTGGTGACATTTGCTGCAGGATCAGAGGGGAAGGCTATTTCAAAGCAGACTATTTCAAAGTGGATTAGCCACTGCATTTGTTTCTGCTACTTGCATCATGGTAAACTGGTGCCCAAGGGAATCAGGTCACATTCCACCAGGGCTGCATCTACCTCAGCAGCTTTTCCTAGAGGAGTGCCAACCAAAGACATTCTAGAAGTTGCTACTTGGAGCTCTGTTCATACTTTTACAAAGCATTATCATTTGCCCCTCTTCTCTAAGTCCAGGGCAGGCTTTGCCACTGCAGTTCTGCAGGGCCTTATAGCCGCTCCTAATGCTATTTAGTTCCAGCCTCCCATCCACAGCTTTGGGATTCTACCCAAATGTAATGACTGCAACAGTGAAACTCGAAGAACATAGTACAGTTGTGTACACTTACCATAAATGTAGATGTTCGACTGTATTCACTGTTGCAGTCTGGGTTACCCACTCGCAATCCCCCTTTTTTCTAGAACTTCTCTTTCCCATAAATGTAGATGTTCCAGTGTATTCACTGTTGCTGTCCGGGTTACCCACCCGCCATCCCCCTTTTTTCTAGAACTTCTCTTTCCTTCACTATATTCTACAGCTTTTGTGCTGTATTTGCTTTTAAATGAAGGTAAAGTTTATGTTGTTACAATTGCATTCACCTGACATCTGGGGCAAGAAAAACTGAAGAAAATGGCGTTGGCTGCATGTTTTATACCCCTGACGACCTGACTTATGGAAGAAGAGACAGCAACCGACGCAGGACCCAAGACTTTGATGATAGCAGAGTACCCCAAATGTAATGACTGCAACAGTGAATACACTCTAACATCTACATTTATGGTAAGTGTACACAACTGTACTTTCCCTGTAAAGCTGCATCATTTCAGTCACATTAAACCAAATGTATTATGGAACTACATCACATGGTTAAACCTCTAGTAATCATTTGTTGTTCTCATTGGTTTGACTCCCTACCCCTACTTCCCTTCTTCTCTGAGTATTTAAACTTCAGTCTGCCTCCTGCTTCTATATGTGCTCTGCTGTGCTATTTCTTTCATCCTTTCTCTTTCTTCCTTTCTCCTTCTTTCTCATTTCTGGAATGTGAATGTTTATCCTGTCTCTGAACTTGGTTCATCAGTTTCCCTTTGAGTTATTATTGTTTTCTTTCTGTCTTCTTCTGCTTTTTGGCTTTTTACTTTTTGTCTAAACTCCACCTTCGCACATTGTTCTGTAATACTGTTGAGAATTTTTAGAAGCATTTATTTTGGTTACTGGTAAACATGCAAAGGTGAGGTTGCAGTTAGTGCTCCCCCATAGTGTTTTACAGGTTCCTCTTTTTGAGTGTGCTTCTTCTTCTTTTGGCTTTTCCCAGTTAGGGGTCGCCACAGCGGATCATCTGTCTGCTCATGATATAGCTGAATTGGACTTTATTTTATGCTCCTACAAGTTCCCCATTTACATATCTATTCAGAATTTAATGTAAGGAGCTTCACCTGCATCAGTAGTGTAAGATGTAGGGGGATATAGCCCATATTATGGCCTAGGTGACCAGAGTTTGATTAGTGACTGGGGTACTTGACAAATGCACGAGAGGATGGACATAACTATTCTGGGGGAGAAAGGGAGCGTACTGGGCAGATGCCTTGTGAAGGCTGGGTCTCAGAGATGATTGCATGGTTGTGATGTGCAGCAGGGCTAATGAGGTGTGACCACTGTTTGAGTTTGGGTTGGGGATGCGTATGCCCTCAAGTTACACCTCAAAACCCATTCAGCCTTATGAAGTATGGTCATTAGACTAACAGAATGGGAATGGGGCTAATGAAAATACTTCACCTAGCTGCCACTGCAGTGCCTCACCTGGCTTGTCTTAGTCTGCAGTGGCAGCAGGTAAAGTTAATCCCTAAGAGCCTGTACCTGGAGTTGAGGCCACCTCCATGTGCAAGAACTCTCCTTTTAAGGGATACTGCCAGTGTGGGTCACACCAGGAAGATTGCTGTGATGTGGAAACTGCATAGGATAGAATTGTATAGAGCTGGCAGTGTCAAAGTCTGAGGTTAGCAGCAGCTGGGTTAATAAATAAATAGATAACTTCACTGGCATTAGAAACAGCAAAACTCATTCATGTATAACCTAAAATACCCAAATAACCACTT
>NC_056741.1:1475001773-1475026773 GCF_019279795.1 Protopterus annectens
TCACATTATTTATTGTTGCAGATAATGTCTCTTACCAGTCCCATCATGAGAATCAGTAGATGATTCTGGTGTTATTGGTTTACTGGTAAACCAGTGTTAATTTAAACAAACGTTGAGTGATTCCTGACATAAGTAAATAAGGCATCTTTACTGTGTGTGTGTGTGTGTGTGTGTGTGTGTGTGTGTGTGTGTGTGTGTGTGTGTGTGTGTGTGCTTGCGTGTACACACTTGAGTATGCGTCTCAGGTTTATAGGTTGCTTCATCTAAGTTTGCTGTTATTCCTTAATATTTTGAGCATGTCCAGCTTTTTATATACTCTACTTATAATCACACCATTGTCAGGTTGAAACATCATTTCACTACAAACAGCTGAAAATAAGATTCTTCAGTTTATTTTTGTAGCCAGACCCAGCTGAACAGCACTGCATCACTATATTTGAAGTTAAATGGGTTCTTAGTTAAATGCTTGACTGTCAGTCCACACACTATTACAAAACTAGCCAATAACTAGATGTAAGAATCAAACTTTGTACCTTGTAACTGTGAGGTTTAATGACCTTAACCATTATATCAACCCTAGCTTCCTGCCTCTGTTAGATGACTCACTTTTGAGTTCCCCAGTGGTAGATGTTATCCACCTTTAAATAAACAGACTTACTGCTCTTATTCAAATCTATATAGTATTCATATTCATGACAATGAGCTTGCAGAAAATATCCCACCAATGGACTTAAGCCCAATACTTCCCCATGCTTAGTATCAGACACTGAGGTGAGAGCCATCCGTAGGGGTCATCCATTGTGCTCCTGTCAGTGTCCAGTCTTTCATCTGCCATGGAGGTGACACAGTCATCCCCCACCCCCCAATCAGTCCAGGGTCATGCATATTCCAGAATGGACCCTAATTGTCACCAGGCCAGTGAACTGCCAGACATCACCCACTTTTGTCAGCTTGAATCTGCCTGGGCTAAAGTTTAGGGGCATATATGGTATGACTCTGCCCCTCCTTTGACGAGTGACATGAGCAGCTATGTCTTTCGAGTAACCACCTGTGTCCAGGTATGGGGACATGCAAGCACACAGACAGGCACACACACACACACACACACACACACACACACACACACACACACACACACACACACAGTCTGTCTCCCTGCTAGTCCTGACATTACCAGGTTGGGTGATTATATCCATTCCTCTCCCCAGCCTGTGACTTGCATCAGGTCCAGCATGTTCCCACCAAAGACTTTGAGCAACAAGGTCTTTAGGCTGGGACCCAACAAATCCCTCCCCCTTCTGGGAGAATGCACTGGCCAACCTCTCCAGCTCTTCTAGCAGCCTAGTTGCTAATCAAAATCTGGTCATCTAGGTTGCAATCAGTCCTTTATCCCTCAGCAGCATAAAGCTGGGGATAGTTTTTTGTGTTTAGTAAGCTTCATGTTTTTTTCTGCTCAGAGTTGCATACCCTGACCCTTCATTTGTGTATCCCATCCCTGGGTTATTGTTTCTCAGGTGTAGTACCATACATTTGAATGGATTAGGTGAGGGTGACACCTTTTAGGGCAAGGTTTCAGTCTCTTTACATCTTTTTTCAGGCTTACACCTCCTTCCTTTTGCCACCAGATTCTCAACCATGTTGCTGTATTTGGAAAAGAATGGTAGTTCTGCATACCTTGCGGCAGGCAGATTAAATAGGGCTGGGCCCAGGGGCATCCCCTGTGTGGCACCAGTTGTGTACTTACTGTCTTAGAGCTCCCTCCTTTAACCCCCTGCTGCTTATTATCTACCAACTCGTCAATCATTCACACAGTGTGTTACCCACACATCCCTTTCAGCTTTGTAAGGAGAATGAGATGTGTGACCATCCAGATATGGTGCTGAAGTCCAAACAGATGACATCCACATAGTCATCTGCCTGTACCCCCCATGCATGGCGACCCTATACTAGAGCTATACTAGATTAGTCTGGCAAGATATGTTCGCTGTAAAAGATGCTGGAACTTGTGGGGCATCCTAGTTTACCCCCCCACCCAACCAAAAGACTACCCGCATTATTTTTTCCACAGTTAAGTCAGACTCGCTGGTGTGTAATTTCATTGGTATGTTCTTGTTCCTGTGTTGTAGAAAATTGTCTGTTTTGAGAGCAACAAGAAACCCTGGACATATAAAGTGACTTGATTAGTTTAATTTAATGGTGTTCAAATAACTGGGGTAAGAATCTGGCTGCTTTGAAGTAGTTAAATGTGCTTTAGATTTCTTTGTAAATCATATTTGTCTGCTCTAATATTTATTGAGCACAGTGATGTTCTAAGTTTGAGTAAGTGGGTTATGGAATTTTACAGACCCCCAAAGTATAGTATGGTTCTGTCACTGATTAGAGGGACCCAGACATGAGTCATTATCGCTGTTTCTCTGAGGAAGCAGAAAGTGACTGGCTCTGACAGCTAAACTATTTTCCTCAAACCCCCCCCCCCCCCCCCGCCCAGAAACACCAACTAAATATATCCTACTTCCTCAAATCATTGTTCCTCAGGATGTTTTTGGGATAGGTTATGTTTAGTTGGGAGGGCTTTCGTCATCTGAAAGATTTAGAGAAAAGGATTTGAAGGTTTCCATTTTGTTGTGTGAGCCATGTGATAATTATCATACTCCCTTACTTCCATTCTGCTGTGCTTTTGTGAACATGGTGCAACAACTTAGAATTCTGTACATGTACAATATCAAAGAACTGCTAAGCGGACTGGTAATGCTGGGAATGCAAAGCAGATTTCTTATGACTGTGCAAGGACGTTCAAGATTAATACTGGTTTTAAATGCTCTGAAGCCCCTCTTGGCAGACTTGTTACACTTTATCTGGTTTTATCCTGCCTGGTACCCTCTGTAGTATGCATTTTACTGAAGGAAGAAATAATTTCTTTGATGTTTGATTTTTTTTTTTAACTAGAACCTGCAGTAAAAAATAAAAATATTGTACTTATCGCAGTTGCATTTTATCCCATTCAGGAGCAGAAGCAGATTTGGTGTTTAAAAAGGACAATGGAGTGTTCATAAAACACAAGGCACTAAGCACTGATTTTGGGGAGGTAATGTGAATGGGAAGTACTGTTTACTCCGTTCTGTTACACTTGAAACAAGCTGCATGTTTTCCCTTTTTTACTTAGCTTTTATAAATGTTTAATGTGCGGGCCTGTGTTGCCATGGTGACATTGCAGCCATGACATGTTTTTCCCTGCAGTTGTGAGAGCCATTTTAATGGCTGTGGGAATTGGGGAGCAGAAAAGCATTTCTAAACTGGAACAGAGGACTGCAGTGGCCTTAGTTTTGAAAATCAAAGCAGAGTACGAAAAATTGAGGGAGCAAGGTGGAAGTGTTTCTCAGTGTATGTGTGTGTGTGTGTGTGTGTGTATATATATATATATATATATATATATATATATATATATATATATATATGTACGTGTGTGTGTGTTATTGGGAAGATGGAGGCACACACACTGGCTGTTTGCTGTTTCTTATAAAAAAGCAGATCACTCATAATTGAAGCTGGATGTTTAGACCATAGCATTGATATTAACAGTTTTTCCCTCGTCTCGTCAGATGCTGGTATAAATCCCAAGGCTAGCAAACGTATTGAATGTGTATAATAAACAGGATCAGTATTAATTTTTGAGAGTAGAAGTTATTCTACTGTCTTAGTGTGGCTTCTCTGATTTCTCTTCTGATCAGGAAAGGTTTGTGTGTTTTCTAAATTCTCTGTTCAGGAGGGAAGGGTTACAGTTGCTAGAGTGATAGTGTGATGATGTGCTAATTAGGAAAAAGGCTACAGTGTCGGAGCCATGGTTATGATTTATAACCCGAGAGTTAATGGTTTGGTAGAAAGGAAAGGTAAATAACTTGCAGAGGGAGTTTAGCATTTGTATGATGAAAGGAGAAAATTTACCATTGTAGTCCACTGCTTAAGTGCATTTACCCCCCCCCCCACCCCCGCCCTCACCTTCTATTCCCTTTCATCTTTCCTTTACTTTCCATTGGCCTGTCAAATGACTCTCTGCATTCTTTCTCCATCACCCATTTTGGTAATCCTCCCTGTATAGAAGTAGCTTCAGAGATCCAGGAAGCAGGTGGTCTTAAAAGTCAGCTACCTGTGCCATCTTCCCGCTTTCCCCTTCTGGTTAGGATAACACCTTTGCATTTTCCTCATATTGTCATATGTGTTTGAAGAGCCAAGCTCCAACTTTTTACCCTATAGTCATACCCCTTCCTCTTCCATACCTGTCACTATTCTGATGACGTTTGTTTGGTCACTTTCAAACAACCTGATGCCCTTTTCCTTGTTTGTCCCCCAGAACTGCACACAGTACTCAAGGAACAGCCTGCTTAGAACCCAGTAAAGAGGAAACACTGAATCTTTGCTTCTGATTTCTTATCTACCTGAGGATACACACCAGCTCAGTGCTGCCTTGGCTGTTTGACTGTGCTGTTGGGGTCCATTTCAGGTGTAATAACCACCAGTAGGTATTCAAAAGGATTATTGTTGCAATGCATTTGTTGTATGGGGTGGGGGGTAAGATGGATGTATTGGATGTATCTAGGTGGTGTGCCATAATCAGGTATTTCTTACTACTGACATCAGTGGTCACATTTCTCTTCTTTGCATTCCTTTGTTCACTTGCCTTGGCAAATTCAAGACCACAAGAAATATTCCTTTTTGTCTGTTTCACATTTTTTTCAGCTTCTGTTATCTAATTATTGCCATTCCCTGTGATTCAATAATGCCTACACTTAAGTGTACACTGTTCTGAGTGATCAGACAACACAAGCATAACTCACTCTTTCTTCCTCCTGATTTTAGTTTTCCTACTGATTTTCTTGCAACTTTAAATACTGAGGGGGATTTATAAAGGATACTACAAAGTGTAGACTACATGTACACTTGGTAAAATCGTTGTGAGTGAGTAGAAAGCTTAAAAAATGTGGTAGGGATGTTATTGAATACAGATCACGTACCCTTAGTGTAGGTGTTATTGAATCTGGCCCATTGTTTTTTTTTTCTGGTGGCTTGTAATTTCCTTGGAAAAGACATAGTCAACAAGTGTTTGATGGGAAATGCATTTTCCCTTGAAGACTATCTACCTGCAATGTATTTTCTTTAATGAGACGAGCTTACTGTAGCTAATTATGAACTTTGTAAAACCGCTAAGAAGAAAACTTTGTTTAGAAGGGCCAAGAACCTTAGGCTGTTTGTATAACATTTCATACATTTTAGGATTCAACTATGGGTCAACCACTTTGACTTTAGTGGGAAGGTTTACTTGTAGAGAGGGCTAGGTCTACCTCATGTAAAGGCAAGAAGTCCAGGAAGTCTCAAAACATAATGAGCATCACAGGAACATGGACAAATCAACAAAACATTTATACATGATAGGCTGGACAGATGACCAAGGCCTTTATTAACAGACCAGGGGTTTCATTTAAGTTTTCTTCTCTGCAGAAAGAGAGGTTATGGTTGACTGCCCATTTTAGGAAGTTATTATAGAGCCAGATGACATCACAGCCTTACCATAAATTTCTGTGAAAAAGGAGCTAGTGGCATGGCAGTCCCCCAAAAACTTTTTTTTTGTTTTTTAAAGTACAGCTTTGTCAGCTCTAGAAGTGCACTCTTACAATTCAGAATCTTCTTTGGAGACTCAGCTCCCTCACAGCCAGGCACCCATCCCTTCATCAGGTGATACCTCATTCCTGTACTCCTTATGAATGTCTTAGACATGTCAACAGTTGTAGTCTTTATAGCCAGTGGTAGGGTGTTGGCTCAGCAGATGACTGAAAACCACTCCACTGTTTTGTATGGAAGAACATGCAGTCTGAGCAGGTGTATGATGCATGGATGTCCATGTATCATATACAAACATCATGAAAATTTTAAAATATTCTATTGTAAAATAGACCTCGTTTTTATGCCGATTGTAGGACTAGCAACTTAGTGTATTTTTGTTTCTGTACTCTTTGCCACATGTTCTATATTGGCAAAAAAATCACTCTTTTAATGATAGGATATTAGAACACTGTAGGGATATAAGGAATTCTAAAGAGAATACCGCATTAGCACAACATGTGCTTTGTTTTGGTACTGAACATAGTTTTAAATTTTTTATTTTAGAGTTAATAAATATAGGCGTTAGAGGGGGTGACATTGGGAACTTAACAGAAACTGCTGAACAGAATTGGATGCTGCTTTTTCAAGCAGATAAACCTCCAGGCCTTAATGGAGCTACTTCGCCGAAGCCTTTCCTTAAACACTGAGTTTTTTTGTTCAATTTTACTATTGGATGTGTATTTTTATATATATATATATATATATATATATATATATGTATATATATATATATATATGTATGTACACATATGTTGTTTTAAGAGTCTTGTAGGATTATTTGAACATTGTAAGATGCATGTTTTTATAGTTCTTAGTTTTGTGTTATGCTCAGCCACTTTAAATTGTCTAAAGTTCATTGATTGGTTACCAACTGATTTAAATTGGTTTGGTATGTGGCAATTTATTCAGTCTGATGAAGCGATCTTAGGCATTGCAAAGGCACTTATTCTTTTATACTTATGTGTTATATTAAAGCTTTTTGTCCTCAGCCTTGACATTTGGTGCCTTTATTTTATTTTATTACTACGTTTGGTTTATTGGCACCAGTTGTACTTTTTGGTCCTGGGCAGAAGGGGTATAATGGAAAGGACATAATCAACAAGGTTTTTGATGGCAAATATATTTTTTCCTGAAGGCTATCGCCTACAAGGTCAGATTGATCTATTGACCTTTACACTACAACACAAGTGATGTGGACATCATTCCTTCATACCTCCCACCTGAGCATGTCTCTTTTAGAGAGTCATTGCCCACTACTCAGAAAAGATACACTTAATTACTAGGTGTTCAGCAACACAAGACCTCAGGTACTCTTGTAGTCACATTGGCCTTTGAGGATGTCTGTCCTAGGGTATTTCAGGAACTACTTGTCCATGGCCTGGCCTTTTTACAGAAGGCAAATTAAACACAATGTACACAGTGCAGATAATCACAGAGCACACAGCACTGAGGACAGAGGGCAAAGGACAAGAAACATATGGTGTCCTTGTAACCACAGCAACAATTCCAGCTATGACTGTGGATTACAGTTCCTCCTCCTTCTCCTGATTCCCATTACCCTGACACTTTGATTGGGGTGGGGGTGAGGATTCCTTCCTTCCAAAAGCGATGGTTCAGTCTGACCTCAAATAATAGGTAAAGGAGATAGTAGCCTACATTGTAGAATTAAGGTGTTCATAAATGCTTGTTCTCTAGCATGCCACCTACTTATTAGAAAAAATGGCTACAACCTGCTGTTCACATTTCAAGACTGTTAATATAAAAGATGTAAAAGATGGTAGAAAGAGTTCGTTTACAGTGGAGGGGATTACTTAAAACTATTTCTAGTCCGTAAAAATGAAGGTCAGTTTGAGAAACAGAAACCTATTATTGATTTGTCCATCTTGAACAGCCATTTAGGAAAATAATGAAAGCTGCCTTCCTCATCACATTGGGCATGAGTGATGCTTACTTGCACGTCCCGGATATGAAGGCTCGCAGGCAGCTCCTTAAAGAAATCTTGTTATTGTTTTTTCCTCCTTGGCCATTCATTTTTCTAATGCACGCAGAGTCTTCACTAAATGTGTGGCTGTAGTGTTTGCTCTTTTGAAACTAAATGTAATCCGTGCTAAATGTAATCCGTATCTACAATTATGAGGATAATTGCATGACTTAAGCCTTGTCTGTTAAACAGCTTCAGATAGCCTTGAGCCTTGCCGAGGATTGTTTTTATAACTTAGGAATTTCTTTGACAATTTGAAGTCCATCCTAGACTTATTGCAATGAGAGGCATTTTTTTGAACCATCGTGAACACAAGGAATAGCAGAGTCTCATTTCCAAAAGACAGTGTCCAGCAAATGAGGCACTTTTTTCTTGTCTGTTACCATAAAGATCCTTCTCCAAGCACAGACCTTCCTCATGGTTTTGGGTTACATGTCCTCTGTGTTTTCTCCTGAGGACTTCACATGCAAGGCTACACATGATAAAGATCTAGTTATAAATAAGAAATAGATGTGGGCAATACAATCCTTACAGCGGGTCCCCTCTGTGATCCCACATGTGACCAAATAATTCACATGTAGCACTGGCAAGTTTCCAGTAACTCATGGTGTTTCTTCATCCTTCCAGAATGAAATCAGAGGATAACAATTGATGCACTAGATTCTGTGTGTGTACTTTCTACAATTCGGACTTTAGATTCATTGATCCAGGAGGAAAACGAAGAAATGCATTGTCCTGAAAGAAAGGAAATGGCAGCCCTTCACAGTGCTGTTCTGGATGTTCTTCGTGTTTCACTGTTGCAGTCATCACAGTTGGGTTATTTGCCTGCAGGTAGCCCTCAGCCGGCCTGAATACCAGAGTCTTCGGATTTCTGTGTCGGATGCTGTCGCTTCTTCCATGACATCAGGTCGTCAGGGGTATAAAATATGCAGCCGACGAAATTACATCAGTCTTTCTTGCCGTGTGGTTCCCGAAGCAGAAGCAGTTCGCAAGTGCTGGTCGGCCGACTCCTGAAATTTTCGTTTTCGAGTTTCAGACCTGAAGTCTTCAAAAAGATAAGTACCCTGTTGGGGATCCTTTTTTCTTGCCCTAACTGATGTCAGTAAAAATTAACAATTGTCTTACCCGTGGAAAGCAAATGCCTCATGGAGCTTTTCATTCTTACTGCGCCACCTGTTTAGGCCCAGACCATGACGTCCCTCGCTGTTGGTTTTGTGCCTTGTTCAACGCCCAAACTATTCGTCATCAGGCTATTTTTGTAGCTAAATGCTTTCGTTCTCGATCTCCATACTCTGAAATGGCTTCGTTAAGCTATCCGACTACTGATCTTCCAAAAAAACGTAAGGATAAAGATGGAGACAGACTGCATAGGTCCAAAACTGCTGCCAACGCTTCCGATAAGTTAGTCGCCAGTCCACTTGTACTCAGTGAGGCGCTTTTGCAGCCCCTGATACCTGCTACTACAGATTCGCAGGCCTCTACTGAGACCCAATCGGAGTCTGGTATGCCGCGAGATGCTTCTTCGACTATGGAACCTGCGGATGTCTTTACCTTGGATGAGTCTGGAGCCGCTGTGCAGGCACCGGCTTCTGAGGGTGTATTCAGGCCTACCGATTTTCAGATCAAACAGACTGCTTCGTTTCAAGCTAAGAATACCAAATTCCTCAAGCCTAAAGCTTGCACTAAGACTAGAAAACCGATGACCAAAGCGCATTCTCAGGCCCATATGCCTCAAAAACAAATGATTAGAATGTCTGAAGACCTTATTACCTTAATTAGGGGAAGCCAGCCTTCCCCCTCTAAGAGACCTAGAACTGTTTTTTTTTTCTGATTCTTTTGATCAGGAATCTGAGATCTCTGTTCCTTCTGACTACCAGCATTTACCCTTATCTACTTATGAAGATTCTGATGCAGTGGATTTCATTCTCTCTTCTTCTCCTCCAGAAGATTTTTCTTTTGGTGAAACCTTACATACCCTTAGGGAGTATTTCCGCTGGGAAAGCCAGGACTATTCTCTGTCCAAAAAGAGACTTGGGGAATTTTTAAACCTGCCTCAACACAGGCCTCTAGCTATCCCTCCTGTTCTGGAGATTGTAGATGATGTTTTCTTGGAATCCAGCCTTACCCCAGGCACTTTGCCTCCAGCTCCCAGGAAACCTGACAGGTACTACAGAGTACCTGACTCTCACAGATTCATTTTCAAGAATCTTACTGCGGATCCAGAGACCATTTCCCACGGACCAAAAGGCGTCAAGGCTACTACTGCCAAAAATCCTACCTCTTCTGATAGGGATTCTAGAGATTTAGACAGATGGGGTAAGAAGGTATATACTTCTGCTACTTTGGCCATTAGGGCTTTAAATTGCCAGTTTCATATGTTAAAGTATCAGCAGCATATTATGGGATTACTTAAACAGAAAATTATGTTGATTCCTGACTGTGCTGAACACAAAGATTTACAAGACTTAATGCATTCTGCTGATCAAGTAGGTAAACATACTTTGCAATGTGGTCTTGATGCTTTAACAGGGGTGTCCAACCTTTTGGCTTGCTGGGGCCGCATTGAGTGAACAGAAATAGTCTTGGGGCCGCATATAAAATATATCATATAGTTAACTCTTTCTTTGCTCCAGAAGACCACAGTCAACCTCCTGGCTGTACTGTAGGTGCATTTGAACAATGAATAAATGTAATAAATGCCTAATATTTGCCTTAAAATTCAAACAGTGGAGGGGATTACTTAAAACTATTTCTAGTTCGTAAAAATGAAGGTCAGTTTGAGAAACAGAAACCTATTATTGATTTGTCCATCTTGAACAGCCATTTAGGAAAATAATGAAAGCTGCCTTCCTCATCACATTGGGCATGAGTGATGCTTACTTGCACGTCCCGGATAAGAAGGCTCGCAGGCAGCTCCTTAAAGAAATCTTGTTATTGTTTTTTCCTCCTTGGCCATTCATTTTTCTAATGCACGCAGAGTCTTCACTAAATGTGTGGCTGTAGTGTTTGCTCTTTTGAAACTAAATGTAATCCGTATCTACAATTATGAGGATAATTGCATGACTTAAGCCTTGTCTGTTAAACAGCTTCAGATAGCCTTGAGCCTTGCCGAGGATTGTTTTTATAACTTAGGAATTTCTTTGAAAATTTGAAGTCCATCCTAGACTTATTGCAATGAGAGGCATTTTTTTGAACCATCGTGAACACAAGGAATAGCAGAGTCTCATTTCCAAAAGACAGTGTCCAGCAAATGAGGCACTTTTTTCTTGTCTGTTACCATAAAGATCCTTCTCCAAGCACAGACCTTCCTCATGGTTTTGGGTTACATGTCCTCTGTGTTTTCTCCTGAGGACTTCACATGCAAGGCTACACATGATAAAGATCTAGTTATAAATAAGAAATAGATGTGGGCAATACAACCCTTATAGCGGGTCCCCTCTGTGATCCCACATGTGACCAAATAATTCACATGTAGCACCGGCAAGTTTCCAGTAACTCATGGTGTTTCTTCATCCTTCCAGAATGAAATCAGAGGATAACAATTGATGCACTAGATTCTGTGTGTGTACTTTCTACAATTCGGACTTTAGATTCATTGATCCAGGAGGAAAACGAAGAAATGCATTGTCCTGAAAGAAAGGAAATGGCAGCCCTTCACAGTGCTGTTCTGGATGTTCTTCGTGTTTCACTGTTGCAGTCATCACAGTTGGGTTATTTGCCTGCAGGTAGCCCTCAGCCGGCCTGAATACCAGAGTCTTGGTTCTGTGTCGGATGCTGTCGCTTCTTCCATGACATCAGGTCGTCAGGGGTATAAAATATGCAGCCGGCAAATTACATCAGTCTTTATTGCCGTGTGGTTCCCGAAGCAGAAGCAGTTCGCAAGTGCTGGTCGGCCGACTCCTGAAATTTTCGTTTTCAAGTTTCAGACCTGAAGTCTTCAAAAAGATAAGTACCCTGTTGGGGATCCTTTTTTCTTGCCCTAACTGATGTCAGTAAAAATTAACAATTGTCTTACCTGTGGAAAGCAAATACCTCATGGAGCTTTTCATTCTTACTGCGCCACCTGTTTAGGCCCAGACCATGACGTCCCTCGCTGTTGGTTTTGTGCCTTGTTCAACGCTTAAACTATTCGTCATCAGGCTATTTTTGTAGCTAAATGCTTTCGTTCTCGATCTCCATACTCTGAAATGGCTTCGTTAAGCCATCCGACTACTGATCTTCCAAAAAAACGTAAGTATAAAGATGGAGACAGACTGCATAGGTCCAAAACTGCTGCCAACGCTTCCGATAAGTTAGTCGCCAGTCCACTTGTACTCAGTGAGGCGCTTTTGCAGCCCCTGATACCTGCTACTACAGATTCGCAGGCCTCTACTGAGACCCAATCGGAGTCTGGTATGCCGCGAGATGCTTCTTCGACTATGGAACCTGCGGATGTCTTTACCTTGGATGAGTCTGGAGCCGCTGTGCAGGCACCGGCTTCTGAGGGTGTATTCAGGCCTACCGATTTTCAGATCAAACAGACTGCTTCGTTTCAAGCTAAGAATACCAAATTCCTCAAGCCTAAAGCTTGCACTAAGACTAGAAAACCGATGACCAAAGCGCATTCTCAGGCCCATATGCCTCAAAAACAAATGATTAGAATGTCTGAAGACCTTATTACCTTAATTAGGGGAAGCCAGCCTTCCCCCTCTAAGAGACCTAGAACTGATTTTTTTTCTGATTCTTTTGATCAGGAATCTGAGATCTCTGTTCCTTCTGACTACCAGCATTTACCCTTATCTACTTATGAAGATTCTGATGCAGTGGATTTCATTCTCTCTGCTTCTCCTCCAGAAGATTTTTCTTTTGGTGAAACCTTGCATACCCTTAGGGAGAATTTCCGCTGGGAAAGCCAGGACTATTCTCTGTCCAAAAAGAGACTTGGGGAATGTTTAAACCTGCCTCAACACAGGCCTCTAGCTATCCCTCCTGTTCTGGAGATTGTAGATGATGTTTTCTTGGAATCCAGCCTTACCCCAGGCACTTTGCCTCCAGCTCCCAGGAAACCTGACAGGTACTACAGAGTACCTGACTCTCACAGATTCCTTTTCAAGAATCTTACTGCGGATCCAGAGACCATTTCCCACGGACCAAAAGGCGTCAAGGCTACTACTGCCAAAAATCCTACCTCTTCTGATAGGGATTCTAGAGATTTAGACAGATGGGGTAAGAAGGTATATACTTCTGCTACTTTGGCCATTAGGGCTTTAAATTGCCAGTTTCATATGTTAAAGTATCAGCAGCATATTATGGGATTACTTAAACAGAAAATTATGTTGATTCCTGACTGTGCTGAACACAACGATTTACAAGACTTAATGCATTCTGCTGATCAAGTAGGTAAACATACTTTGCAATGTGGTTTTGATGCTTTAGAAGCATCTTGCAGGGCTGCTGTCACTGGGTCTGTACTTAGAAGGCATGCTTGGCTTAAGGAACAAAACTTGCCAGATCATGTTAAAGCTAAATTACTGGAAGCACCCTTACACCAAGAGCGCCTTTTTGGCAACAAAGCAGAAGAAGTCCTCAAAAGGATGGAGGTAAAAGCTAAATCTATGCCAACTGTTAAAGATGTCTTACAAGTACAACCACCTAGATTCAGTAGGCATTGGCCTTCAAAGACCTGGTCCTTTCCAGTCCCTTCCAGGCCTTCTCAGTCCAAACTCAGAAGCAGCAGACCACCAAGACTTCAGTCTCAGGCTATGCACAGATCTAAGCAGTGGGGGGCCCCCACTTCCAAAGCAGGGAGTAGTAAGCCACCCCCCCTATGGAAAAATGGCACAATGACTTATCCATAACTCTACCAAGTCTTGCTCAACTACTTACTCCCTTAGGAGGAAAGCTTACCCTGCATGCAAAAAACTGGGAACTCGTAAGTTTTCTTAGGATACAGATTCCACTTCTACTCACTCCCAACCCCAAGTGGATGGCCAGATCTCCCCCCAAACCAGTGGGTGAAGGCCCAAAAACAAGTGCTCTCTCTCCTCAGTATCAGGGCTATTCAACCTGTCCCAGCAGAACAAAGGGGACAAGGTTTTTATTCAAGACTGTTCCTGGTTCCCAGAAAAGAAAACTCCTGGCGTCATATTCTGGACCTTTCTATTCTCAACACCTTTCTGGTGGTTCTAAAATTCAGAATGCTAACTCTTCAGCAGCTTCTTCCTGTGCTAGCCAAGGATGCCTTGGCTGGCAACTCTAGACTTAAAAGAAGCTTACCTGCACATCCCAATAAGGGAATTCTGCAGAAAATTCCTACACTTCAGGGCAGGCTCCATGCACTATCAGTTCTCTGCACTTCCCTATGGCTTATCTACTGCACCCAGGGTATTCACAAAGTGCCTAGCTCCAGCCATTGCATTTTGCAGGCAGAGAAGTATTCAGATTTACCCATACTTGGATGATTGCCTGATTCAGGCAGAGAGTCAGGACTTGCTATTACAGCACCTGGCATTTGTAAAGAGACTTCTAACTTCACTGGGTACACTATCAACGAGAAGAAATCACACCTGTTACCCTGCCAACAGATTGTATTCCTGGGAGCAAGCTTGAACACAACTTCCCAGATGGGATTCCTCACTCCAGAGAAACAAGTTCATTTGACAACCTACTTCAAACTACTGGCCACAAAAACCCAGCTACCTGCAAGGAAAATCCAGCAAGCCCAGGGGTTCATGGCCTCTTGCATTCGGTTAATTCCAAATGCAAGACTGCATATGAGGAAACTTCAGTGGTATCTAAAAAGTCTATCCTGTCAACATTCTCAGGACCTGGAAACAATGATTCCTATCATTCCTTGTCTAAGGGCAGAGTTTATTTGGTGGGTAGAGGCCTGCTACCACATCAAGGGACTCCCTTTCACTCTACCCCCTGCCGTCCAAACCCTAACAACAGACGCATCAGACTATGCATGGGGGGCTCACATGGCAGGGTAGTTAATTCAGGGCAAATGGAACCCAAAACAGATGCACCTGCATATCAGTCAAAAAGAAATGTTAGCTGGTGGTGCTGCGGTAGCGTTGGCGCCTCACAGTAAGACGCTGTCCGGTTCGATTCTCAGCTAGAGCGTTTTTATGCGTGGAGACGTGTGAATGGGCGTACCTTCGTTGAATGGGCATACCTTCGTTGAAGGTTGTGCGTCAGGCCTGGCAAGCCGGTACGTAAAAATCAACTGCCAATCATTAGCGGACTGGAGTTCCGCTGTGGCGACCCCTAACCGGGAAAAGCCGAAAGACACAAACAAGCTGTACAGAATGCTCTGACAGCCTTCAAATACCTTATTCTTCCAGGACAACTATTGGTAAAGACAGACAACACCACAGTTATGTGGTACATAAACAAGCAGGGGGGAACCCATTCCTACCCACTCTGCAGAGTAGCCATGGCTCTGTGAAGCACAGCCTTGAGCTACCAAGTGCACCTACAAGCTCAGTTCCTGCCAGGCAAACTAAATTCACTGGCAGATGACTTAAGCAGAAATCTCGTGAACCGACATGAATGGAAACTGGAACTCAAAATATTCAAGCTCTTTAGGAACAAACGGGGGACACCAGAGGTAGACCTGTTTGCCTCCCCTCAGAGCTACCAATTGAACAAATTCTGCACCAGAACCCCCCACAGTCAAGCTTGGAAAGTGGATGCCCTGTCCTTTGCCAGTTCTTGGTGTTTTTACAAACGCTTTCTCGATGACATCTGTATTTTTTGGACAGATTCTCAGGAGAGATTCTTTGATTTTCTTGCTTATATAAAAGGAACAACTAAGTTCTTGGATTTTACATTCAGTTTTAATTTTCAAGAATTGATATATCTGGACATTTCCCTGACCAAGTCCAACAATGCCTTCTCTTCAAAAGTACATCGGAAAAAAAACTTTTCTAACTCCTACCTTCACTTTAATAGTGGCCATCCCTTCTTCCAGAAGAAGAATTTACTTAAGGGACAATTAGCTAGGATTAGTCGCATGACCTCTTACGATGAAGAATTTACAAAAGAATGTGACTTTGTTATGGACATGTTCAGGGAGAGAGGATATCCAGACATTTTAATTCATGAGACCATTCAGGTAGTTGTCCTTGGTAGAAAGGGGAGATTTGCACCTATTTTGGGTCAGGACCATCTTGTTTTATCTGACACAGTAGTTAATGATAACACTTTAAGCAATTGGGAGCAGGCATACATAATGGACTATACTGGTGGCTCGGGTGTAATTAAACAAATTGTCAAAAGGGAATGGGATAGATTTAGACAGATCTCTGATCTAGATTTGGTTCACAGTCAACCCTTAAAATTCACTTACAGAAAGGATTTGAATTTTAAGCAACTATTTGAGTGTGGTGGTGGCCCAAAAGTAGGAGGTAAATCAGGAAGAGTTGGAACTTTTAAATGTGGGTTTTGTTCACAATGCCCACATGTAGCCAACAATTCTAGTATATACATACCCAGTAGAAACAGGCAGATTATGAGTACCAATGTTTCTAACTGTAATACTAATGGGGTTGTTTATTTAGTCACTTGCCACCACTGTAACTCATTTTATGTAGGGAAGACTGAGAGGAAGTTAAAGTTAAGAATTTATGAACACCATTACGAAACTAGGAAGCAGAATGTCAACAATGCACTATTTCGTCATACTTTAACATGCCAACAAGCATCTTATAGCTTCTTTGTATTAGAAACGGTTCCTAAGGAAGTTAGGGGTGGTATGTGGGAAGCCAAGTTAAAATACAGGGAACTGTATTGGCAGATTATTTTGGACGCCACAAAACACCCTGGTTTAAATGATATGTTATCTATTATCCCTGTGCTCAAATTAAGAGCTGCAAAACTTTAAAATTACAAAATTGCAGTAGATGGCAGCATATATAATCAATTTGTATTTTTTATTTGGTTTAAAGTATTTTTAATAAGTTTTAAATATGTATATTCAAAACATTAATTTACACATTTGAATACTTTTTAAGAAAAGTATTTACATTATTTATTGACCTTTTAAAAACGTGTTTCATGTATAGTCAATATTTAATATTCATATTTTATACAAACAAGGTTGGTTGCACACAGATATACATGATTCATGTTAGAGTTATTTGAGTAGGTTGAATTGTTTGTGCCTAATGAGTACTAATTGTTTTTATTGGATAATTGTTAAATTGTTGAACAATTGCTTTTATTGAACCTTGATAGTATATAATTGAGCCTGTGAAGCATTAATTCCGTTTTGATTTCTGATGAAGAAGCTCGAAAATGTATTTTCTGTGTTTAGCGTTAATTTCAATCCCTTTGCTGCTACAGAATAAACTACTTGGAATTTTACATCCTGTAGTCTCGGCGCCCTTATTTGGTTCTCCAAGTGAACCTTGTTTTTGGTTTTAGTCTAGTTTTGTTCGCTTTCATCTCCTTTGCTGGTTATGCCCTGTCCTTTACCTGGGAAAGCCTCTCAGTTTATGCCTTCCCCGTCTGTCTCTCCTCTCGAAGGTTGTACTAAAGATCAAACAGGACAAGCCAAGGACAATACTGATTGCACCAGACTGGCCACACCCGCACTGGTACCCCCAGTCGGACAGTGCTACAACCTTGATACCTGCCTCAGACACCTTCCCTGCTGTCCCAGCAGATGGGCCAGATTCTGCACCCTCAGCTTCAAACCATGAACCTTGCAGCCTGGCTAATACCCTGAGCTCACCTCCAGCAATCCTCATATTCTAGATTATTTAACAGAAATGCTCCACAAGGGCCTATCTTTTTCTTCAATGTAGATTCATGCCTCTGCCATATCAGCACATTATAATACTGAGCCACCCCTCTTCTCTCATCTCATGCTAAAACAATTCCGTAGAGGGGCCAAAAATTTAAGACCCCCCCAGGAGGGCTCCCACTCCAGCCTGGGACCTTAACTTTGTATTGGAAAAACTCACACTTCCCCCCTTTGAACCAGCTGCTACAGCAGAGTTGAAATTCCTTTCTTTGAAAACAACTTTACTTCTAGCCATCACTTCAGCAAGAAGAGTGTTTGAACTGCTGGCCCTCATGGCAGTGGAACCCTTCATTATCTTCCATGCAGACAGGGTTTCCCTCAGGACCAATCCATCCTTTATGCCCAAGGTGGTGTCTAGTGTGGCTCTAAACCAGTCCATTCATTTGCCTACTTTTTTCCCTAATCCTCAGAATAAAGGGGAAAGGATACTGCATTCTCTGGACGTACACAGACAGCTTAGATTCTATTTGGACAGGACCAAGCCTCTCAGAAAATCTGACCAGCTGCTAGTTAGCTTTGCTGCAGAGGCAGAGGGGAAGGCCATTTCAAAGCAAACCATTTCCAAATGTATAGCACATTGCATCCATTTCTGCTACAAACACCATGGAAAACCTACCCCACAGGGGATAAGAACATATTCCACTAGGGCTGCATCTACCTCTACTGCATTTCTCAGAGGAGTCCCTACCAGGGACATCCTGGAAGCTGCAACCTGGAGCTCTGTACATACTTTCACCAAGCATTACCACCTGCCTATCTTTTCTAAATCCAGAGCTGGATTTGCCACAACAGTCTTACAGGGCCTTATTGCTAGCCCTAATGCTCTTTAACTACCTCCACCCTTCCTTAGCTTTGGGAATCAATCCAAATGTGATGACTGTAACAGTGAAACAAAAAGAACATAGTACAGCTGTGTACACTTACCATAAATGTGGATGTTCGAGTGTATTCACTGTTGCAGTCCTGGTTGCCCTCCCTCCAGCCCCCTGACTTCTCTTGACTTTTACCTTTCCTTCTTGTTTGGCATATATTATATCACGTGTATTTGCTTTTTGTTGGGGGTGTTACATACCATATAATTGCTTCCTATTGTGGGGGCACCTGACATCTGGGGCAAGAAAAACTGATGTAATGGCGTCAGCTGCATGTTTTATACCCCTGACGACCTGACGTCATGGAAGAAACGACATCATCCGACACAGAAATCCAAAGACTCTGGTATTCAGGCCGGCTGAGGGCTACCTGCAGGCAGATAACCCAAATGTGATGACTGCAACAGTGAATACATTCGAACATCTACATTTATGGTAAGTGTACACAACTGTACTATGTTCTTCGTGTTTCACTGTTGCAATCTTCTAAAAAAGCTGCCCACAGTATGTGTACATCTCTTGCTTAGATTTCTGTCTGCACTCTGCCAAAACATTATAGCTTGGATGTCCACTGTAAAAGTAGGTCAAGTTTCATTACCTTGGTACTACAGGACATGGTGTAGCCTTTTACCCAGGTTCAGGGCCCCATTCTGTTTGGTGCTCTCCAGTTCACATCAGTAGGACAGAGTATTATTTGATTGTATGACAAACATAGTACAGTTGTGTGAGAATATGTACAGTGACCATAGCTGTTCAAATAGAAGGATCTTAGCTGCAGTTGCTGACCAAGTATCTCCAGGCATGGTCCAGTATTTTGACAGTGTCTGTCTTCTGAATGTATATGTGGGTTTGGGGTGTCTGTTAAGATATCTTTCTTGGTAGTAGGTGTAACATTTTGTATTTGAAAGTTATAATTAATGAAATGGGCTCATATTGCATGTGCTAGCTTCATTGGTATTTAATTGATATACATTTGGGAAGAGAGACTAAAGGCACAGGTTTATAAACACATACACACACACACACACACACACACACACACACACACACACACACACACACACAGTCTCAGTCTGCAAGGTCCTTTTTCTGAAACAAAACACTCCTACTCTTTCTTGAGTTAGATTATATTTTTAAGCTTTATTAATGTTTTTAGTGAACAGATAACATTTAAAGGTGAATTAGATTGTATTGCATTCCATATATGGTTTTATATCAGGAACTTTAGCACTGAGACATTTCTCCAGTGCAGAAAACTACCATATGAGGAATCGTATTATTTCTTGAAAGCATGGCTTTTAGTCCATTAATCACACTTCTGCTTATAGTATGTATCAACGTCATGTACTCAGGCAACATTATAATTGTGAGCATAGCTCAAACACATACAGTCTTGAGACTGAAAAGATGTTTCATCTTACTCACATTATCTAGGGAATCTAATAAGCAGTTGTCTGTTGGATTATTGTCATCACATACTGAATAGCTCTGGAGTGGAGTCATTGTTCAGTTTGCACTCACATTTTTTGGTCAATATAATACATCGAGAATTCATTCTGTACACATGCATTTAATAAATGTTACTCAAATTATTGGCTATATTTCTTGCTTTGCTGATTAGGCGGGTGCTATTAATCTGTCACCGTTAAACATCAGACTGGTTGTTGCGTAACAGTGTTAGTTGGTTCAAGATGCTATCCTTCCCTTAAACTATTAGGGATTTCCATCTCCACTATTCTTAGCAATTAGGTCTGTAGAACAAACCCAACAAAATGAATGAAAGTGTGACTTAGTATAGCATCCTTAACCAGTGTGTGTTTTCAAACCTAGCCACTCTACTGGCATAGAGGGAGAAAACCCTAACTACGGGCCAGTTGACCCAGGTTTGGTTAGTGGCTCGGGCAACTGATGAAGTGACAGGGAGTAATAGGAGTTTCCATTCCAGGGGTGGGCTGTCCCATAGGTGTTCCCACATGATCCATGAAGGAGACCAAGGACATGAGAAGGGGTGTGGTCCAAGGAGGGATTAAGGTGGGGACATTGACTGAATAGTTGTGGAGGTGGAACTCTACCTTAGCACGTCCCCATTGCACACCTGCCCTTAGACTGAAACCAAAAGGACTGTGAGAGTGGGTGGGGGGTTCGTGGGTTAGGACATAACAAAGCAAAGAAAAAAAGCTTTCCAGATCTACAGAGGATATCTGAGGGGTTAGAGAGCAGCAGGTAGACCCAGCAGGGATGTGAGATGCTGGAGTAGATAGCTGGAGGATGATCTACTAGACAAAAAAGAAAAAAAATATGTGTTTCAAACCTATCATTTTTACATACATTCACTGCTTTAACCCATGTTCCTACACATCTCCAAGAGAAAGTAATGCATCTGCAGTCTTCAGCTTATTGACAAGGTGTGTTGACATGAGATGAATTCCTTGAGCATTCCAAGGCATCATTAACTCACTCCTCCCTGTATCTTGGCATTGGGGTTTCTTTATAGCGAAAAAAACAACAAACAAAGCACTAATAAAATAAGTAACAAAGGGCCACAGCTCCAAAGGCAAACCAAAACTAATCTGTGAGCGCTTTCATTCACTCAAATCAAATAAACTTCTTTAGTCCATTCTCTGTAGATCTGTCTGCCATTATACTATACCATTATATTTTTCATTTTACTTTTGCTACTTTGCATTCATTTCCATTTATTTTTTTTCTCATCTGTTTTTAAACACTCATCCTGAAGTCATTTAAAGAATAAAACCTTCAGGTAATTTCCATAACAAATGACAGTAACTTTCCATATGTGTATTGACTGTTACCAGTGACTAGAATGGATCAACACATCTGTGTTGCATGTCATGACAGAGTGCTTTTTATAGTGGTTGACGTTATTAGACATGGTACCTTACCTAGTTGCTTCTAGTGCAGAATCACAGTTACAAGACTGATAATAGGATCTTTAATATAGAAGAATGAGACTGCATAATAATAAAAAAGGAAATGAATGCTGCTGTAAATCTAAAATCATTTTCAGGGGCAAGCCTGTCTTTCATGTAACTCATGTGGCACCCAAACACCTGCTATTTTCTTACTCCCGTGCTATACACCATTGGGGGAAAAAATAATTCATTTTTCTTCTAGCTCCTTCAGCCTCTAAACTGGATCCATTTTGGGATTTTGACTATTGGTCTTTTAATTCCAGGATTTTGTTCATTTTAAGAGCATTGAGATTCTGTGTGAGAATCCTCCCCATTAACAGTTTCACCTGTTTGTAGGTGAAGTTCGCAAAGTTATGAGACTCAATTTCTGTAGATGAGTTTTGTGCTTCACTTGTCGGTCCTTGTAATGCTTCAATGTCATGTAATCATCCCCTGTACTATACATCATTATCAGCTCCAGTATTCGACTTTTGCGAGTGGGGTGAAGGTTTGATGTACTGTTATAGTGACTGTTAATTTCACTACAGCTGTTCTTGTTTCTTCTTTTTGCATTCTCTGCTGTAAAAGACAGCATTAAAGTAGAAACAGCTTTGGTAGTTTGCAGCAGATATACTGTTTGCAGTCTTCTGTCAGCCACACCAAATTTGCCGAGTGTGGACTTAAAACCACAGGCATTCACTATAGGCCATGTGGCAGGCACATGAGAAAGTTTTCATTGCATTTTTAAATATATGAGGATTTTTCTGAATGAACCCATGTAGACTTTATTGAATAATGAGAGTTTAAATTGTTTTTTAACACCCACTCTCAGACAAGAGTACATCAAAAGTGTTGCCTTTCTAAACTGGTGATTGTTCCAGACTATGAAAACAGGATTTCTTAGTTTGTGTTTATTGTCCCACCCACATACACACAAAACTGTTATTCATCTTCATTTGGGTAAATAAAAAGCTGTTGATATAATTAAAGCCATAAAACACAACCCACAGGCTGCATCTTATTTATCCATTTGATGGTTCTGTCTCTGATGGGACAGTGATGTTATTGTTTTATAGTAATGGAACTTGTATGGCATTCTTGGAAGCAGTAAGTGGTCTATTTCCCCAGCTTCCTACATATGTACAGAATGTGTTATTTGTAATCTGTGTCAGTGTCATTAATACAGAGACTTCCTTGTGTCTGACCTTCCTTACTTGCAGGAGTGTGAGAGTAGACAGAGCTGTCTACTTTTCTGCAGCAGCTGTTCATACAAACATCTGAATGAGCAAGGGGGAGGTGTCTTTAATAACCTTATGGTACATACTCTTAGCCTGCACAAGTACCACAATTGGTTTGTATTTGTCCATTGTCACTTACCCATTTTGACTTAAATGAACTGGATGCTTTTCTCTCAGGTACCCAGTCAGCATATTATCCAATACATTCATCCTGAAAAATAGCATAATTCTTTACTATTTCAAGATGATTTGCCTTTAGGGTACTATTGGCACCCTTTTTTCTGTACCCTTCTGAGAACATTCACTATATGTCATTGCCCTTTTACAGAAAATTCTTTGATCTGATGTTGCCCTTTTACAGAAAATTCTTTGATCTGATGTTGTTAATCTTCGTTCATTCCTTACTGATGGGTTATCGGTTCCGTCCTCGGAACCGAGCCGGCCAATATCAAGCTTGCGTCAGCCAGAACCTCTCAAGCCAGGGTCCTAGCCAGAATGCTCTGCTCCCTGTTACCTCAGACCTTGTTTTGCCGCGTTGCTGTACAGCCGTGTCAAGCCACTCTCTCAGCTGTCTAATTTTTTGAAAGTTTTGTACATTGTTCTTACTTTAAATATTTTCAAATAGTTTCTACTATTTTCCTACCCTATCATATACTTTAGACTCTCTCCCTTTAGTCATTTCCATTTATTACCCTTTTTCTTACCTTTGAGGTAATTCTTCATTACCATCATTGGTAATCCTTCCTTTTCTCTTCTTACCCTTTTGGGTAGCCTTTCCTCTTCTTTTTGGTACTGTTCTTCTTCTCCACATCATTATGTTGGATAAGAAAAGTAGCGTTTGTTTCAAGCAGGCTAAGGATTGCAGCCGTAAGTTACAGCTTTCTGATGGCCATGACTTATGTGTCTACTGTCTGAATGTCTCCCACCTCACTGTGGATCCTCTGTGTGAGATTTGTAAAAATTTTTCTACCAGGACTCTTAACGAGAGGAAGAATAAACTCAACGAACACTCCGAAGCCCAAGTCTCAATTCCACTGAAAATGTAAAGTCCAACTCGATGTAAAAACAGAAATACAAATTTATTTTAAGCCGTTAAAACCATACACTTTTCGTCTGCTAATAGTCCGCCTTCTTCAGAAAGAACAAACAAGCAAACAGTGCCTCTCCTTCATTGATAACATTTAAACAGTTCACTAATTGAGAATAGCTAGTCACATGATTGAACCTCATCTGAACTAAAGTCCCAGCACTAAAAAAACACTAGGGATACAATGAACAACTGAATGCTCATGTGATAATAATACAATACCAAAATGTTAAAACCATATTACATACAAAACAAATTGCCAGATGAAGCAGGGTGTACATACACACTTGACAAATCTAGGACATATGAATAAATGAAGGTTTTGATTTTGATAATGAAAATTGAGTTTTTTTAAAAAAAATTAAAACATGAAAATCAGACAGCTGTGAAACCCCCCTGCCAAGTTTGAAAACTGAAAAGATTTTTTGAGGTTTTTTAAAAAACAGAACACACTGCCTGTTATTGAAATGGCCCTCAGGGCTAAGTAGCCTCACAGCAAAAAAGGTGGAAAAAACCTTCTCCTTTAGGATACAATCTGAAATAAGACAGCTGTATCAATAAACTATAAAAATATTAGAAGTATTACTATTTTGCCAGACGTGTGCATATCCTAACTTGAAACTACTGTCATGTGGCAATAACAAATTGCAAGTACACATTGCATTGTAACTGACTCACCCACACCCACTCACTACACTTACTCACTCACCACCCACTTACACTCACTTACCACCCACACTCACTCACTACACTCACTCACCACCCACCACACTCACCCACACCCAATCACCCCACTCACCACACTCACCCACCACACTCGCTCACTCACCACATTCACTCACCCACACTCATTCACCACACACTCACTCACCACACTCACTCACCCACACTCCCTCACCCACACTCACTCCCCACATTCATCCACCCACACACCACACTCACTCACCCACCCACACACCACACTCACTCACCCACCCTCACTCACCCCCCACACTCATCCCCCACACTCACTCAACTCACGCACTCACTCAACTCACACATCACACTCACTCAGCTCACACACCACACTCACTCAACTCACACACTCACCCTTTCACACACCTAACCACAAGTTTGTTTGGCAACACCAAGAATGACCCCAGGCCTTCGTCCGAGGAATGCACGAGTAATTATGTACTTTGGCTGTGCGGACATCAGAAACAGAAACACATGTCTACACAGATCTTACACATCAAGCCGCTCCATTCAAATTGTACATGAAATGCACTCATTGAACAGTTTTCCTCCTACAGCATTATTAAAGTACTTTAATCCAACACTAGTGAGCCCTACTTTACACAGCCCAGTAAATCTGTCCACAGATTCAGCTTCTACAGCCCAGTCCAATAAACTGTCTACTGTACATTAGTGTTAACACAGGAATTTCCAGTTCTTATCAGCATAACCACATACACAGTCTTCCACC